>NW_017731653.1:780290-809971 GCF_001890085.2 Hipposideros armiger
CTACTGTTATGAATCGTAATGTAAATATCTTTTTGTTTTCCGATGGTCTTAGGCGACCCCTGTGAAAGGGTCATTCGACCCCCAAAGGGGTCGCAACCCACAGGTTGAGAACTGCTGTAATAGAGTTTCATTCCATTTAGACTGGTTTTTATGTAAGTGAGGATAACAAATAGGCATATTCCTGCCTTCTGCAGTTTTGGAAAATCAGTGTGGGAAAGTCTGCTCAAGTTCCCTAACTTTCTTACATTCTTGCGGTATGTTTAAAATGACTACATTTTGAGCTTTAACAAGGCAGTAATTTTCTTAGTGAACTGGAGATCTTGGAATACAAAGTTAGAGCTAGAAGGGACCTAAGAAATCATCTAATACAACTGCTTTATTTTCTAGATGAGGGCATTGCGATACTGAAAAGGACTTAAGGCTTGTGGTTAGTTCTCCTAGTCTAGGGCATTTCATTACTTGTAGTTTTAACTCTGGACGTGAGACATCCTTTAGATTGTTAAAAATACGTTCTTTGCTTCTTTAAAATGTAATACCTTTAGAGCTGGCAAATGTTTAATAGGCTAAAAATTATGGGAGTAGAAGTGGGAAAAATTTAGTAAAAACTGAACTTAGCCTGGAAAATTAGACACTTTCTGGGTAATCTACATTAGCATATTTGTTTTCTCTTTGCTCTGAGGTTGTATCCAACAGTTTTGCTCTTTAAAGGAAAGCAAAGCTGTGGGATTGTTCGCATTAATAATTTGGATCCTTGCAATTTCTAAAAGGTTTATAACTTAAACTCTAGAGAACAGTTATGAGGCACACTCATTGCTAAATCATGCTCTGGGGAAGTCTGCCATTTAATATGTCATAGGATAGGGCTACCTAGCTGTTATTGATGGTCTCTGAGCTCAAGAAAATGCATGCTTTTCTGTAAGGTAGCAGCAGCTTGACATTCACTAATGAGAGAATGAGGCACTGAAAGGCCATTTTGTGAGAGTTGAGATTGTTTGCTTCATTAATTATGGTTTCTGAAGGTAGTTTCCTCCTTTCTGGTTAGTCATACTTTGTGCAACATTTCTTTCCCTTCAGTTGATCTGACTTCATCCTTAATGAAAGATAATAAAATTATTTCCTGAAGCTTAGTGTTGTTCAGCGATTGCCTGGCTGCTGCAAGTATCTCATTTTACCCTTTTTTCTGGTATTTAGTTATTTTACTGGAAAAACTCAACCTCTTGGCAGTATGATGTAGTAGAAAGAGCACTGGATGTGAAATCATTTTGTAAGATATAGGTAGGTAGCACTCTACAAAGTGAAAAATGGTTGTGAAAGACTGCAGCTTCCATGGTGTTCACTTAGTCTGTTTATTATAATTTAAAAAAATCATCTTTAAAAATCTTCTTAGCTCTCCTGTTGACTTTTACTCTTGTTTACTTCTGTTTGCTGAATGCACAGGCAAAAGCATAAATGTAGAAACAAAATCAACCAACCACCTCTGTATTCCTGTTTTTCATGGCTCTGCCTCTGGTGGGTGGTAGTGAGGAGGGGACCACCCAGTGAACTAAATTTCATTTCCAGACAGCAAAATGATCTATGGGCTCTTTCTTTTTGTTTTTAAAGTTAATCAGAAGCTTTTTCTTTCTTTCTTTTATCAACACCCTTTCCCCTCATTTTGTAGTCACACTTTAATAGATCATTGNCCTGTTTTCCCCATACCCTTGCTGATGCTGTGCATTATGAGAGTTTTAACTTTTTGTAATCTGATAGGTGAAAAATTACAAAAGTCCATTATAAATAGAGTTGTACTTTAAAAGTTGAGTGAGATTGACCATATTTTCATATACTTACCAGCTCTTTGTATTTTCGATGACGATTCTTGAAATTTCAAGTATGGGTAGTATCAGTGAATGTGACTTCAAAGCTTTGAAGAAAGATGCGATAAGTGGAGTGTCACTGAGATGCCTGCAGCTATGATGGCCTCCCCTACTTCCCAACTTGACCCTTTAATCTTAATTTCAGCTGATCACGGAGCTCAGCTTGGCCTCCATGGGGCTGGTGGTGATGGAATACATGATGACACTGCAGGCGGAGAGGAAGGAGAAAACAGCCCAGATCCCCAACCCCAAGCTGGTCGGAGGACCCGGCGGGAAGCATGCACCTGCCCCTACTGTAAAGACAGTGAAGGAAGGTAAGTTGACTCAGCTATTATCTTAAGAGTAATATAAAGAAGAAAAATGAATGGATTGGCGGTGAGAAGAGGGTTAAGTTTTTAACATTTAAGATTTGGCAATGTAGCCGAGGGATCAGAGGTAGTACAATACATTTGATTAGGTTATATTATAGGCTCTTGGTTCCTTTGATCCTTTGGATTCTTGGTTCCTTGAATCCTTCCATCGGCTCTAAAACCTTGGGCCTTAATAGGTGCCTGCTTGCTCCTGAAGAAATCAGATGGAGCCAGCTGGTTTAATGATTATTACCATATGTCTGTTTTGAGATGGTTTTAACAAGGTTGCTTGTAAAACAGCCTTGCAAAGAAAAAAAACCATAACCTACTGTAATGTGTTTTTACAGTGTCTGTGTGAGGATAAGTTTTCCAGCATCTTATTTTCCCTCAAAATAGACAAAAATGTTTAGTCTACATAGAAAATTCTTTTATCAGGGACTCTAACATGTCCTGCAGAACAAAGTTCTGATGATTTTTCTCAGTAGTACCTGCTATTCAATATTATCTCTGGAGCGTTCCAAGTTCCATTCTTTTCCTTGAAGCCATTGCTGTTGAAAAAAATAGAAAGTCACATAGTTGTTTAAATGCCTTTGAAAAAAGTCTGTTAAAGGGCTGGCCGAGTGGCTCAGTTGGTTAGAGCACAAGCTCTGAGCAACAAGGTTATCGGTTCCATTTCAACATGGGCCAGCGAGCTGTGCCAGAGCTGAGCTGCTGCTGAGCTGCCAACAGGTGGCAGGATGGCTCAGCTGGTGAGAGCACGAGCTCCTAACAACAAGGTTTCCGGTTCGACTCCGCATGAGATGTTGGTCTACTCCCACCCGCAAGTAAGACTGAACACAGCACTTTGAGTTGAGTGGCTGGGAGCTGCTGACCGGCAGCTGGATGGTGACTGGACTTGGAGCTGAGCTAGCTGCACCCTCCACAACTAAAATTGAAGGACAACAACTTGGCTGTCCCCCTTCTCCAGTAAAATCTTTAAAAAGAAAAGAAAAAAGTCTATTAAAATTTTGTCCCAGTAAAAATAAGCACAAAAATACAATAATAAGAAGAGTATCAAAACAAAAAATAATTTATTTGTAGGTTACCCTACATTACAGGAAAAGCCTGAATTGAAAGCACTGAGTACAGTAGTGTTTCCCTTTAACAAAGCTTAAAGTAGATTAAATTTTTGAAGGAAATTCTCTGATTTCTACCTAAGTGTGATTTCATTTCCGTTATGCTTTTTTCCCTCTGCTAATATGTGCTGTTAAAACCCCAGAAAAATCCCTGTTGGAAATCTCCCCAATGCCCACTAATGGATCACACATGGAACAAATTGGTTTGGCAAAAACATTTCAGAGCTGATTCCTGAGAGGAGCTTAGGATCTGCTCCATACAGGGAATAGTTTTTTGCATACCTTGAATTAGTGAGGGTCCTTATTCTCCTCTTTTAAATTTTATTTAGCCCATGTTCCTCTTTCATTGAAGTCCCTGATACTGCTCCAGCTTTTCACCTTTTAATGGTTATCATTTGGCTCTTGACCTTTATTTATTCTAGGAAAAAAGTTCTATAGTTGTAAAATATTATATTTCCCTTAAAGTTCTCCACTACGTGCCTAAATGGAGAGACCTTTTGCTCATTAAGTAAGTTCCCAGCCAAAAAAAAAATCACTACCTTCACAGTAGTTCCCATAAAAAATGCTTGTATTGAGACTTAAACTTTCTGTAAAATACAAGAAAATGCCCCATGGACTTCACAAGTCACTGCTAGAGTGATCATTTCTTCAAACATCAAAATTGATTAAGGAACAGGAAAGCAGAAAAGAGCAAATATCTAATAGAAAGGAAACCTACATCTTGAATTTTGGGTATTAAGAACCAGATTTATCTTGCTGATACTAAAGAGAAGCCTTTTTAAAACATGAAAGTGTGGGTTATTTTTGAGTGGGTCAGGTAATTACTGTTGACACTTTGTGGTTCTTTAATTTTTATCTCTAGAATGATGATAGTTGTGTTCTCACTTTCAGGGGCTCTGGCGATCCTGGCAAAAAGAAACAGCATATTTGCCACATTCAAGGCTGTGGCAAAGTATATGGCAAGACCTCACACTTACGGGCACACTTGCGCTGGCATACAGGCGAGAGGCCATTCATGTGTACCTGGCCATACTGTGGGAAGCGCTTCACACGTTCAGATGAGCTACAGAGGCACAAACGCACACATACAGGTGAGCCGGACCCTGGAGAAGAAAGAAATAATAATAGACAAGAATGGAAAGGCACAAAGTTTACCTATGAAATAACTAAAATTTCTGAGCAATTTACGTTTGAAACTGAATTGTATGGATCATAAATGGAATTGGAGTTAATCTGAAAAACCTTTAAGAACGAAGAAGCTGGATTTTGAATGGGATTTTGAAGGAGGACCCCATTACTCTTCTTAGTCCCAGTCCTGCCTTACTTTGCTGCTATATTCTTCCTTTATGAATACTCCCCAACCCTTTTTTTTTTCCCATTTATTCCCCTCCTCTTGGTACCAGCATGCCAAGTTTCCTTTGAAAACGATCCCTCTGTCTCTGTTCCTAGTATGTGGTTTGGGTGGGATCAACCCTACCTCCAGCTTCAGGAATGGGCTGTGATTGGCTTAAACCATCCCTTCCCCACAGAATGTTTGGTTCAAGGGGTGGGGAGTTAAGCTTGTCCAAGAAGAGTGAACTTGGGCCTTAAGTTATGAATGCAGGGCCACAGACACTTTCTACTCGGGTTTGTGGTGTGAAGATGTATGGCCAGGAACTGCTATTCCCAATCTTTACCTGTTTTTCTTACCCCTAAAGCAAAAGATACTAAATTTTTCTTGCTTTTATCACCTTCTAAACCTGGCCTTATTCTGCCTATTATAGTTTGAAAGCAGTAATTGGACAAGATACCCCTTCTTCCTAAGATGTCAGTTTCTTATCTTCTTTCTCTTTTTTTTACTTAGGTGAGAAGAAATTTGCCTGCCCTGAGTGTCCCAAACGCTTTATGAGGAGCGACCACCTGTCAAAGCATATCAAGACCCACCAGAATAAGAAGGGAGGCCCAGGTGTAGCCCTGAGTGTGGGCACTCTGCCCCTGGATAGTGGGGCAGGCTCTGAAGGCAGTGGCGCCGCCACTTCTTCGGCCCTCATTACCACCAATATGGTAGCCATGGAGGCCATCTGTCCAGAGGGTATTGCCCGTCTTGCCAACAGTGGCATCAACGTCATGCAGGTGGCGGATCTGCAGTCCATTAATATCAGTGGCAATGGCTTCTGAGATCAGGCACATGGGGCCAGAGACATATGGGCCATACCCATCAACCCCGGGATGCAAGGTAGCATGGGTCCAAGAGACATGTGGGAGAGAGAGCCACGAGGCATTAAAATGCATGGTGGAGGGAAGAATTGGGGGAGGGATATAAGAGAAGATATGGGGTCCTGGCACCCACCTATATCATCAGTACCTCCTTGAAGTGGTAAACATGAGTGAAAATTCTGTTGGTGCCACCCTTTGATGAGCATTTGTTTGACCCCAGCCAGTTTCTTCTTACATTTCTTACCCCAGCCTCCCTGTCCTGCATTTCCTTTCTCAGCTCCCTCATGATGGATCCCCCCTTTCCTAAAGCCATCATGCCTTGTTAAATATATATGATCATTGAAATACTTTTTAACAAAAAACAGATTCTATATTATATATATATATATATGTAAAAGATATATAGAGATGCATTTGCAGGGGTTGGCTGGGAGGAGGAAGGAGACCATTCTGTGACCAAAATACCTTGGTCATTTTTTTATATTGCCTTATTTCCTTATGGCTGAGCCTTGTTGTGACAACATCAAACTTCTATAGATGTTGTCTTGGCTTCCCACCAGATTAAGCATTCATATGCTTTGCTTTTAGTTTATATATACATACATAATGGTTTTTTTTCTTAATTTTGCCTTTTTATTTGGGATCAGCTTCTTGCACTCCTTTTCCTGACCTCAACCCTTTTTGTCTCCCTTTCTCTCACCTCATCATTTCATGTTTTGGGTAATGATCCCTGGATGAGGCACTTCTGTGAACCTTTTCAAGTCCTTAGTCCCAGCAGCAGAATGGAGAAACCATGAATCTCAGGCTGATGCTGCTTGAGGTGGCTGTGGAGAGAGTGTTCAAAATACTACTGACGCAGGCACCCTCTTGGCGCTGGAGAGTCAAAGGCACTTCTCTTCATTAGCTGCTCTAAGCATCAAGAATCAGAAGTCTTTCTGTGGAATTGTACAAGAGACCCTTTGAAGGTTATAATCTGGAATCAGTTTGTATAAACTGTCAAAAGATGGTCAAATAATAGGTAGGGGCTTTTAATAGGAAATGATGTCAGAAGCAGAAGTGGCCCAGTTCAGGAGTTAGTGGAGTATTTGGACTTTTGTACAGCTGTCTTCCGAGGTAGCTCTAAATTTTGATTTCACATACGTTTCTGAGTTCTGAGAGGAAATACACTTCCTCTTTTGAACATCCCCAGTAGTTTCTTTTCCATTACGTTATTAAGGAGCATCAGCCAATGACTCTGTTCCGGGTTTCCGTTCTGCAGAACTCCAGAACATGTACTAGTGGCAAGGCAGTGGTTCTTTTATCTTTTCCCTTAACTCTTCCTTGGGTGGTTCCTAAGGGAAAAGGAAGCACATGATCATGGGAATGATAGCCCAGAACAAAAAGAAATCTTGTCTTACCACTGTGGTTTATAGGAGAGATCGGGAGAAACCATCTTGCTTTTTCCATGTCCTGATTCCTGAAGAGACTGATCCAAAAATTATAGCGGCAGGGAACTCTTAGTGCATTTGGCACTGAGATTTAAATGCAACCAGAGTTGTCCTCAAGGCCCAGCCATTAAAACATCGTCTCTCTTGACCTTCTGGTATCTTGTCAGAGGGCTTTTCACTGTGAGGAAGTGTGAAAATGGCTGTGTGTATGTGTGTAATCTGTTAGGTTGGGGATAGGTTTTCTGTTAGCCAATACTAAAAGAGACCTGCAATAAAAATTACCCTGATCTGATAGAAAGTTAAGTGTTTGTGTATGACTGTGTGAATGTGTGTTTGTGCCTGTATATATCTACACACAGATGAGAAATTATATTTAAAATTGTTGGAAAATAAATCAAATTCAGATCAAAATGCCTTTCAGGCTTATTACCTAGAAATCTATCTTAAAACCTGGGTATGTTCCTGAGGTCATTTCTTTGCTTATGCTAAATTAGCTACAATTTTGGGAGAATGGGAGATATTCTACTGCACTTTTAAAAGAAGAAACTATTTTTGTGTTTGAAAGTGAAACCAACATTCAGATGTATAGCAGAGTCCTAGTTCCTTTCATAAATCTTTTTACCTTGACTACAAATAGATGATGCTATGATTCTACTATATATTTTATATAAAATCTATCCAAATTAGGGTTTGGGTAAGTTTGTGTTGTTTAACCTGAAATACAATAGCTGTTAATATTCTAAACAGTAGTTCACTCCATTTGGTTCTTTCTCTGCAGTTAATACTGTTTTTAACACTCAGGAACCATTATAAGGAACTTTCCCCAGATCAAATTCTGTTAATACTGAAAAAAAGTCACCCATGCCCAGCCACTTATCATACCCGTTATTCTCACTGAAAGGCAGAACTCAGAACCTGTTATTTTATGTCTATAATCATGTACATAGACATCTTTTGGAAGAAAGGGGCAGATAACTCACTGGAGTATGCAGTACTTTGCTAGAGCATTTCAAGGAATGGAATCTTCCCCAGTGTGAAATTATTAGTATAAACTAGCTTAATGAAGCTGAGGACAGCAAGCTTTTAGAAGGTTATTTTGATATTGTTTCTCTCTGGGATGGAATGCTGGTTTACCCTTGACCCCACCTTCATCAGCATTACTATGAGTAAATTTATATCTAATTCTTTCCACTTGGCCCTATTTTCTTCTCACCAAGAAGCTCCAGATCCAGTATCTTGTTTGGCCCCGCAACTGAAGCAGCTTCTGCTTTTGTCTCCTAGCAGAAGTGAGGCACTCAGTCTTTTCCATAGGAAGTTAGGAGCCTACATTCCTTGAGTCAGGAGCTTATTGCTGAAAATCCCTTTCCCTGAACTTTTGGCCGGCAGAAATTAATGTAACTGACAAGCATATTGATTCTAAATTTTTTTTTGTGAGTTCCTTTTTTTTTAAATTTAATTTTCTTAAATGACCAAATCTTGTGGGGCAGGGCATCCCAGAGGAGTGGTTGTATTAAAGCACTCATTCCCTTGTCCTTTCAGGTTGCCCATTCACATTCATCTGCGTATCATTTGACTGTCTCAGTTTTTACCCAGAGCAGTAACAACCCACATCTTCCTTCAGGGACCTCCCAGCTGGTGCCCTGTTTGTAGGTGCTATGCAGAATGAAATTTAATGGATATTTCAGCTTGATTCAGAATAAATAGAACCCTTGATCCCAGAAAGAATAGACTGCAGTGTGGGGTAAAGATGATTGGGGGAGGGTTAGAGACAAAAGCTGTAAATTACTATGGCTGATTGATTTATTTCTACTATATACATATATATATTTTTTGCTTTTGTATATCCTATATAGGAAACTAAGCATTGTATTTTTTTAACAAATCTGAGAAAGCACTATGAACTGCAGATGTTTGACTTTCAGAATATATTTTGTATTGTTAATATCTTCACATTGTGTGAATACTGGAAGCTGCAGATCTTTGCTAGGACGCAATAAATTTATATACTTTTTGAGGGGTTCTTCTGGGGGTATTAATCAGGCCCCTGTTATTCTTTGGGGGAGCCCTGGTGCTACTTGCTTAAAGTTTTCATTCAGTTGTAAGTACCCTGATGCCTTTTGGACCTTGGGATCAGATCAAGAGGTTTGGAGATCCAGGTACGAAGGAAAAGAGGATCGAGTAGCTGCCTCAAGTGGGGGGCCCTTTGCATAGCTCTCCTTCCTCCTGATTCAAAGCTGGTAGCCTCTTGGGATAGGGAGGAGAAATGTGAAATCTCAGAGTTTCATCTCCCTTAGAAGAGAGCCAGTAACTTATGTGCAAGGATGAAAGGTGGCAGCAGTAGCTTTGGGGGAAGGAGGAGGACATGGCAGTTCTCCAACCCCGGAAAACATTGCTTTTGAAAACTGATAAAACATGAGCAGGTTGCTTTACTTTTGTTTCAGAGCCTGTGTGCTCTCTGGTGCCTCTTGGCTCTACTCCTGGGGTACAGATCTTTTCTAGGAGGATGAGCAGACCAGCTTTGAGGTTGACCTGTTTCTTTTCTTTGTCTGCCTTCCCTAAACACCCCCCCCCCCAGGAGGACAATAAGCAGCCTTAAACTTAAATTCCTACTCCCTCCCAGATTTGGCTCGCTTGCCTTAAATTGAAGGCTGGGAAAGGAATAAAAAGGGGGCGTCCCTGGATTCATTCCTCCCCTAGGTCTTCTCTAGTTTGACTTCCCAAACCCAAAAAGATTTTCTCCACAATGTTCATTTGAGAGAAATTAGTATTTTATCCTATTTCCCCCTTTCATTATCTAAAACCCCAGCCTGCCTTGTCCCTGCTAAGAGAGAGGAGGTGTGGTGATCTGTCCCTCAACTGCCTTCAGTATTCGAAAGAAAGCGTAACAAATGGCATTTAACCTGGGGCTGCAGGTAATGAGGACTGTTGATGCCTCTCCTGGGGTGTGTGTGTTTTCCACTGTCACCTTCGGGAATGACACTGTGCCTTCTCCACAGGGGATGGGCTTCCTCTGCTCAGCCCTCCACTTTCCCAACAATTAACTGCTCTTGAACAGTGTGGACAAGGGCAGGTCTTCATATTTCTGATCACCCCTTTCTCCCAGTGGCATCCCATAGCCCTCACCTGGAATCTAGGGCACAAAGACTTTGGGGAAAGATGGGGAAAATAGGCTGAGATTGACCTGAGGAGTCCCCTTCTACACACACCGATGGCAGCTGCCCTAAGGCCTGCTGGGTGGTGCTTCTATCTCTGGTGCCTAAAACAAGTTTATTTCTCTCTCTTAACATTGGCAATAACCAGTCTTCATACCACTGTTGCCTTTTTAAACCTCTTAATAATCTCATGCTGTGTTTGTTGTTGGTTCCAATCCAGTTATCACCAGGGCTGTGTGGGGAAATACTTTTAAATGCTCTCTTCATCTCTCTTGTTCTTTTCCCCCCCTGTATGTATGATGCTAATCTCTTGTCTTTCAGTTTCTTCCTGCTCTTTTGTATCTTCCTTTCTTGCGTCTCCTCCTGCCTTTTGTCTCTGGGTGTTTGGGGGCTTTTTTTTTTTTTTTTTGGCCTTTTTGTACAAAGATAGTTTCAATGTAGTCTGTAGCTCCTTTGTAAACCAATTAAAAAATGTTTTTTTTTTTAATAAAAAGGCATGTCTCTGGTGTGTTGAGAGGGTTGGGAATGCGGAGAAGATGGATATAACTTCATATGCTGAACCCAACAAAGGTTTCCAGCTACACCGTTGTGCTCCCATACATGTTAATCAGTGTATTCGCCTTACACTTAACTCCCAGGTATACAGCGTCATGACCAGATCAGTGTGCCACTACTACGCAGAAATGTGGAGGGCCAAGAGGCATAGGGACAGCCCCAACATTTTTTAAAAGAAGCTTTTTTTATTTTGGAATACTTTTAAATTTAAAGGAAAGTTGCGAAGATTAGCACAGAGTTTCCATACACCCCTTACCCAATTTTCCCCATTGTTAACATATCATGGTATATGTGTCAAAATTAAAAAAACTGACATTGCATTACGTTATCTAAACCCCAGGCTTTATGGGTTTCACCAGCTTTTCCGTTGATGCCCTCTTTGTGTTCTAGGATCCATTTCAGGATACCACATTGCTCTCAGTTGATATGTCTCCCCAGTCTCCTCTGGTCTGTGACAGTTTTGTCTCTTTTCATGGCCTTGACAGTCTTTGGGAGTATTGGCCAGATGTCCTGTAGAATATCCACAAATCTGAGTTTGATGTTTTTCTCATTATTAGACTGAGCTTAGTAGGTTTTATAAAAAATACCACTCAGGTGAAATGCCCGTTTCATCACATCCTATTCAAGGGGTATGTGATAGCCACATTACTGATGGTAACCATCACTCAGTTCAGGTGATGTTTGCCAGTTTCTTCAGTTTCTCTTTCCCTGTTCTTTGGAAACAAGTCAGTAAGTCTAGCCCACCTTTAATGGGAATTAAACTTCCCCTCCTGGTGGGGGTAATATCTTTATAGAGTATTTGGAATTCTGTGAGGAAACGCTTCCCCGTTAACTTATATTAGTATGCACTTATTTCTTAAATGTTGGGTGTATTTATATTTTGTTATAATCCAATACTACATTTTTGTGGTTCAGATTGTCCCAGCTTTGACCATTGTGAGCTCTTTCAGGTTGGCTTCTGTGTCCCTTTGATATGTCTACATCCTTTTATTTATTTATTTTTGAGCACTTTCTGATAAGATGCTTCAGACTCATCTTGTGTTTTTCCTGCCCCAGTCCTAGAATCAGCCATTTCTCCAAGGAGCATTGGGGTTTTTTATTGGAGAATTGTATTTGGTAACCAAGGTCTAACCCCCCCCAAATTTTACATTCAGTTAACACCAGCCTGTGTCTAACATGATTGAATCTGGATTGTGACCCCTTTAGAAACTGAAATTGAAATTATTCTGACAGCCTTTCCAATTTCCCTACAGTTTCCCTTCCTACCAAAGAATCCTTGGTTAATTGTTTATGCGGTGGTTACCAACATTCTTGATTATTTTGCTCATTTGATTTCCTGTGTCTGCTTTGTCAATCACTCACCCTTATGTAGCCAGCCGCAATGTAGCATTTTAACATTCGACTTTATTGGGGAGCGTTGTTTGTCGATTTTGGGGGGTTTTTTGGTTTTGCAGCCTTAAATGGGCATTTAATAGTGGTGCCATCTATTCATTCAACAAACATTTGTTGAGCCCTTACTATGTGCTGGGTACTAAGCTAGGCTGAGCATGAAAAATGAAATAAGACAGGCCCTGCCACCAAATACTTCACAATCTGGCGAATGAGACAAATACCATTAATTCCAAGTTTCCCATTCCTGACCCAATTTTTCAGCAGATGATTTGCTTTCTATTTCATGGAGAAAATGGAAGCATGAATTTCCTCAAAAACTTCCTTGTCCTATTCTTACAAACATCTATGTATTCACCAATTTCTTAGAAGAAAATACTTCTTTCCCTTTGCAAGGCCAACCCTGCCACTTGTGCTCATTTTCTTTGACTTTTTCTTTGTTTTGATGGTATTTCCTCCTTTTATCTTGAGTCTGGGTTCTCTTTTGTCAGCCTATCAGCATGTTAAAATTCCTTCTCTCCATTTTGAAAATCTCTGCTTCCTCTAAGCTACTGATTTAGTTCTTTCCATTTCCAAAGTTAGTGAAACCAGTTTACCCTCAATTTTCCTCTTTTATTCACCCTCAGGCCACTTTGTTCAGCACCCATCCTTGACCAAGTTGTTTCTTATAAACATTGGCCACCTGGTTACCAGCTCCAGTGGTCTTTCAGTCGTTTGCCTCAAACCTCTCTGCAATAAACGTGCATCTTAGAGCTTCCTTCCCATGGAGTGTGAATCAGACAGTCTCCCAGTTCTCCTTTAACCTTTCTGACTATTCTTTTTAGTTTCCTTCATAGCCATTCTTCTCTGTCCCTTGATTGTTGATGCTCCCCTGTCTTGTATTCTTTCCCTACTCTACCTTTCACCCCTTTAAACAAATTGCATCCATTCTTAATTACTCTTTAGTTTTTAAACACGTGTTGGTGACTCCGAAATCTTAAGCACTTCCTTTTCTCCCAATCTGGCAGCCTGCTTACTGGACTTTTTCATCTGGATGTCCCACAGATAACTCAAACTCAACATGTAAGAAAGGGAAATAACCCTTGTGTTCCTCCTCTCAACAGTATTACTACCCTTTGAGCATTTATTTTTGAAGAATCATCTTTTAATTCTCCCTTTCATCTCCCGACATTCATTTGATTACCAGTCCTGTTAGTATTACCAGTACAATGTATCTCACTTTTTTCCTTTGAAATTTCTACTGTCCTAGTACTCACTTTGGCTGCTGCTGAGGTCTTGTAATTGACCTTGCTTCTAGTCTCCCTGAGTCCCAATCATCTTCCACATTGTCACCAGACCCTTGCCTAAAATCATTTCCTTTTAGGGAAAGTCTAAACTTGATATAGAATTGGAAACCTTTCCAATCTGGTCTCAGTCTATCTGTAGGGTGATTCTCTGGTTCGTACCTCTGGGTGTTTGTTCTTGCTGTTCCTTTTGCCTGTGACACCCTCCTTTTACTCCTTGTTAGTATGTTTACCTTTGAGATAATTTAAAGATCCCTTTCTCTGTAAGACCCTCTGGGCACCTTTCTTCTCTTGTCTTTTATGCCCTGGCCAGAATTAGCTTATTTGATCTTTCTGCATGTGTAGCTGCTTGTTCATACCTGTGGTCTGATATATAATTTTCTGGTTGCTTGTTGATTTATCGTCCTGCCTTTCCAGACAGTTCCTGGAGGGCAGGAATCACACATCTTTACAGGCTCAGCACCTAATGAAATACCTTTTGAAGACTGGGACCTAATAGATATTTTCTGAGTTGAATGAATAAACAACTCACTTTAGGCTTGTAGTCAGTGGGGTCAAAGATCAATTATTGGGCCACTGCACACTTAAATCAGGGGATTCTGACGAAGATCTTTGTGTATGCAGAATCCAGGAAGCTTTTATTTCCTTCCTATGCTGAGGTCCTTGCTCAGCTCCCAGATTTTTACCCCTTCTATCACCATCTCAACTCCAAACTCTGAATGCCCAGAGCAGGTATACTTCCCATAAACCTGGCTGGAATGTTTCTATCTTTGATAGGGGAGATTATCCAAACCTTTGGGTGAGGAACCTCTCTCTGCCTTTCTGCCTGATCCTTACCTCGCCCACCCCCCACCCCTCTCACCCCCGCCCTCTGGAGGAGATAGTCTTCTTGAGACACTCCAGACACAAGAAGTTATTTGACCTTCAAGTCCTCCCCCTATTCCCCACTCCTACCCCATATCTGATCTGGGAGCTGGTGAAGGAAGATAGCTGTAACTAAGTACATTCCGGTCATCTTACTGGCAGGGTCCTGCAGACTCCCAGAAGGGCCCACGGAGGGATGGGCAGCTGTCCATCTGCCTCCAGCCCTCATTCCTTCAACTTTGGCTTCACAACTGCTGGAGTTTCACTCTCCTTTCATTCAGGCTTCACAGGAGAAAGGCTCCAGAATCAGAGTCAATGCTCAGACCTTCATCCCTTGTCAAAGCCTGACAATTCCCAGAAAGGGTTTCTAGGTAGCCACAAGGGTGCTAGGAAAACAGGGAACTGGCCCCTTCTGACTCTCTAATTCTCATGGGAGCCAGCTGCTCACAGGTATGGAAATGATCTATTACTGTAGTTTCTTGAGTCTGGTGGAATTGGACTCCTGTCTCTCTGTTGCAGCACAAGCTATAGACCTCTCCTATTGCCATGCTGACATTCCCTCTGTACACTCTGTGCCCTCCCTTCCCATTTTACAGTCCCTGCAGCTTAATAGACGTTAAGTGTACTATGGATATCACCCATCAGAAGAGGTCCCCTCACTGCACCCGAGTTTCTCCTACGTCTGCTGACCTCTGGTGGTGAGAGTTTGAACCGCACCTTCCCTATCTAGTTAATGGCCTGCTGGCAGGTAATGGTGCATATTTTCTCAACAATCCAAATTCAAATACTGTATTAAATGGAAATATTTTTTATTGCTGAGTTTTGTATTTGTTTTCAGGCATCATGGCATAATGCAAAGAACAGGGCCTGGACTTTCGAGTTAGACTTAACCGAGGTTCCAGTCACCTTGGGCTAGTTAAGTTCAGCTTTCTGACTGATAAAGTGAAGATAATAATAAGTAGTTCAACGGGAGAATTAGATGTAAAATGCATAGCCCTAGCTGTGCCTTAGCACATAGATGCTCAATAAAAGTTTGTTCTCAAGAATGGTGATTTGTTCAGTGTGTGACTCAAAATGATTTTTAAAAATTTGGTAACATAAAATTTACCATTATACCATTTTCTATGTGTTTTTTTTTTTTAAACTTTGAGAAATTCTATATAACTGCTCTCCAATTCTTGAGTTTGGAAAATGAGGTCAACTCTAGTATGGGCTGTGAAGCCTCTCTCTTCCCACGGAGCTGTGGATCTGAGCCCTGAAAACAAGGGTTAGAAGGGATCTTGGGCACAGCTGAATGGCTCTGAGCACTTGACCTCACTTTGGTTTCCCGGCGGGCAGGATCCAGTACTTTATTCCAGGGTCAGTTAGGCATCACTGGGTTCTCAGCTGGGCCTCCAAGGCCCCCCCGCCTCCCACTTTGCAGAGAAAAGAGGAGGTGGCTGAAGAGAGGAGGATATGAGATTGGTTCTCTGCTCCTCCTCTCTCTCCTTGCTTTTCCCCACACCCATCCTCTCCCCCACAGCAGCCATCTCCCCCACAGAGACTGGGAAGAGGGAGGGGGGGCGGAGTTGGGGACTGAGGGATCAGAAGCCCCACAGTGCCCTGTGTCTGAAGGAAGCTCTGGCCAGGGGCAGCCGTGCTGGCTCATGCTACCCTCCTGCTGCTGCCTCCTTCCAGACGATGCTGGGTACTCTGGGGCTTTGGGCACTGCTTCCTGCAGCTGTGCAAGGTAAGTGTCTACAGGAGGGGCAGGATCTTTCCACTCACCCACTGAGGGAAAGGGGCACTTGAAGCAGCAGCCACCCCTTTGGAAGAGTGGTGAGTGGGGTGGGTGTGTGAGGGTAAAGGATAGAGCCATGTGTCCCATGGTGGGGGTCAGGTCCCAGGACTCTGCTGACCCTGTTTCCTCCTATGGCTTTACCATGCTAGCCCTGGAAGATGAAACGTGTTTTGTCTCCCTTTGCCTGCTGTTTTTGCCCCTGTATTCACTCCTGTCTTGAATCCTCCCCTCTCCCCACCCTGGGCCACAGCACCTCCAAGCAGACGGACCTGTGTATTCTTTGAGGCCCCCGGAGTGCGGGGAAGCACAAAGACACTCGGGAAGCTGATAGATGCAGGACCAGGGTCCCCCAGGGTTATCCGCTGCCTCTACAGCCACTGCTGCTTTGGGATCTGGAACCTTACCCAAGACCAGGCACAGGTGGAGATGCAAGGTGAATGGCAAAGTATATGGCAGGTGATAGCTAAGGTGGGAGATAGGTACATCCTGGGCTGGGGTGGCTGCTGAGGGAGAGGAGGATAAATGGAATGTGTGGTGGGACAGAAAAGCCCATCTAAGCTGGAGGGGGTACTTCTGAGAAGGGATTTATCCTCTCTGTTCTCAGACCCCATTATGTGCGCACGCTCTCTGGCTCTGTCTCTGTCTTTCCGGCTCTCTCTTTCTCTTTCTCTTCTCTTCTACTCTATCAGGATGCCGAGACAGTGATGAGCCAGGCTGTGAGTCCCCCCACTGTGACCCAAGCCCCCGAGCCCAGCCCAGCCCCAGCTCCACTCTCTTCACCTGCTCCTGTGGCACTGACTTCTGCAATGCCAATTACAGCCAACTGCCTCCTCTGGGGAGCCCTGGGACTCCTGGCTCCCAGGGTCCCCAGGCTATCCCAGGTAGCCCCCAGGGGTGCTGAAGCTGGGTGGGGGCTGGAGACCAGGTTAGGATGAGAGGTAGAACCAGGGCCGGGTCTCACCCCACACCCCGTCCCAAGCTTCCCTCCTCCTGGCCTTGAGAAGTTCGTTGCCCTGGTGACTGGTAGATAAGGGGGCTTGTGACCAGGGTGGGGGTGGGTCCAGAAGCAAGATCTCTGAGGAGGGGGAGAGGAGCAGACAGTGGATTTGGGGCGGGGCTCATCCAGCCTACATTCTTGTCCTAATGCCCAGGCGAGTCCATCTGGATGGCGGTGCTGCTGCTGGGGCTGTTCCTCCTCCTGCTGCTGCTGGGCAGCATCATCTTGGGTACTAATCTGCCCCATCCCTCCCTTGTGACCCCAAGACACAGCCCTGAAGTTCTGACCTCTTTCCAGGCTACCCTGAGCCCATAGTTACGAGATCTCTACAGCCTGACCCCCATGACCTCCCACAAAGCCCCCTTCCCAGTCTCCACCCTGTGCACCTTGACCCTAAGGCTTTTCTCTACTCCAGCCCTGCTACAGCGAAAGGCTTGCAGAGTGCAAGGTGGGCCAGAGCCAGAGCCAGAGCCAGAGCCAGACTCAGGCAGGGATTGGAGTGCGGAGCTGCCTGAGCTACCTGAGCTGTGCTTCTCCCAGGTGCCCAGGGAGGGAGGAGAGGGTCTGCTAGTCACTCCCAGAGGGTGTGCTGGAGAGGAAGCCTAGCCCTAGCACTAGCTGAGGCCTGCACCCAGTACTGTGTCCCCACCAGGTAATCCGGGAAGGAGGTCATGCAGTTGTGTGGGCTGGGCAGCTGCAAGGCAAGCTGGTAGCCATCAAGGCCTTCCCCCTGAGGGCTGTGGCCCAGTTCCGAGCTGAGAGAGCATTGTATGAGCTGCCAGGCCTTCAGCACGACCACATTGTCCGCTTTATCACTGCCAGCAGGGGAGGCCCTGGCCCCCTGCCCTGTGGGCCCCTGCTGGTATTGGAACTGCACCCCAAGGTGAGGATCAAGGAATGTGTACATGTGGGTTTGCCTGTGTGTGAATTTAGAGGGGTGGGGGGCTGGATGGCAGCTGTGCTCTGACCATGCTTATTCTTCTGCTTTAGATTTCCTCTTCCCTAAAACAGTAAAAATGATTGTTATTGTTTTTCCTTTTTTATTACACTGGCTAATATTTTTAACTCATAAAATAGATAAGGAAAAGGAGAAATCAAAGCAATTCATATTCTGTACCTTAAATAAAATCATTGTTAAAGAAACACCTCCAGGCCTATCCCTCCAAACTCATTCATATATTTATTCAACAAATATTTATGAATTGTGTGTCAGGCACTGTGTTGTGTGCTAGGGAAAACACACCCAGTCCCTCCCTGCCTTTACAGATTTTATGGAGTAGTAGGTGAGAAAGAAGTGGGTCAAGTAAACACACAAATAAGTGTAAAATGTCAAGTGTGTTAGGTGCCAAAAGAGAGGGCCATGGTACTCCAAGAGAAGAGTAAGGAGATGTAACTTGAGGGGAGGACCATGAGCAATAAGGATGAAGAGGAAGAGGTAAGCAGGGGCCAAACCACACCCAGCCTTGTGGGCCTACTAAGGACTTGGAACTTGATCAGCACCTATAACTCCACCTCCGAAATCTTGAATTCTGGAAAGTCCCCTCTTTGACCATGTGCCTCAATGCTCAGCTCAAAAATCACTCCTTTTGAGGGCCGGCCAAGTGGCTCAGTTGGGTAAGAGCTCACTCAAGAGTATGAGCTCTGAGCAACAGGGTCGCCTGTTCGATTCCCGGCCTGAGCTGAGCTGCCACCGAGCTGCCAACAGGTGGCTCAGCTAAAAAAAAAAAAAAAATCACTGCTTTTGTTTGTTTGACTTTCCTGGCACACTGAAGGTGCTCAGTGTTTGTTAAATGAGGGACTCGATTGCTCCTTTCCCTCCAATTCCCACTTGCTCCCTACCCGCCACTCTCCTACCCAATGGCTCTACCCATTGGTTAGCTCTACCATGCAGGCCTGACACCTCAGGCCAGGTGGTTCATGAGAGGTGCCCCAGCCTAGCTTGCCCTGCCTCTTCTGTTTCTGTCTTTGTTCCAAGTCCTCCGAGGCAGCATAAGGTGGTTAACAGTGAGTGATGCTACCATCAGACTGCCTGGGTTCAAGCTCCACTTTTCTCTCACCAAGTGACTTCCACCAAGCTTACTTATCTCTCTCTCAAGCTCCTCACCTGTAATATGGGAGTGGCAGGAGTACATAACTCCTAGGGTTGTTGTGAGGATTACAAGAGGCCTGGCCCCCAGTAAGTGCCCAGGACACTTGAGCTAGAGTTACTATTTTTCCTGTCAATCTGACTGATGCACGTTCTCACTCTGCTACTGCCTGTTGTCTTGGCCTGGATGTGTTAGTGCGTTGGTCTGCTGGGAGATACAGGGGGAACTATGTCAATTTATCTCCGCTCCCTGGGGTGGATCAGTCACCTCCAGTTTTGTGTGTCCTCCTGTTCTCTCTACTTCTCACCAGGGCTCCCTGTGCCACTACTTGACCCAGCACACCAGTGATTGGGGAAGTTCCCTGAGGATGGCACTGTCCCTGGCACAGGGCCTGGCATTTCTCCATGAGGAGCGCTGGCAGGATGGTGGGTGAGCTGGGGTCAGGAAGCCATGGGAGTCAAGGGCCACACTGCTGCTTCTGAGTCTCCCTTAGCATGGAGGGGAATGATTGGGTCAAAAGAGAAATGAAGAAGATCCATGCCCTATTAACCTTGGCTTCTCCCGCAGGCCAGTATAAACCAGGTATAGCCCACCGAGATCTGAGCAGCCAAAATGTGCTCATTCGGGAGGATGGGTCATGTGCCATTGGAGACCTGGGCCTCGCCTTGGTGCTCCCTGGCCTCACTCAACCCCCTGTCTGGGCCCCTACTCAACCCCAAGGCCCAGCCGCTATCATGGAGGTAAGTACTCTGGATAAGGATGAGGTCCAGGAGGACCATGGTGGTGCTGATGCTGTAGTGCCTGTTGCTGTAGCAACAGTGCAGCAGTGCCTATAGTGTTTGGGACATTGCTGAGTCTGTAGTTGGGGGGATGTTGCATGGACCAGTGTTACGGTGAGACTTGCCAAGAAGATGATTCTTGGCCCTTTATGCCTTGCTCTTCAGGCTGGCACCCAGAGGTACATGGCGCCAGAGCTCTTGGACAAGACTCTGGACCTACAGGACTGGGGCACAGCCCTCCGGCGAGCCGACGTTTATTCTTTGGCTCTGCTCCTGTGGGAGATCCTGAGCCGCTGCTCAGATTTGCGACCTGGTAAGGATGGGTGCCACAGTCCACCTGCTCTTACTTCCCCAATACCTCACCCATCCATTCCAGACCCACCTACCTCCTGACCCAGGAAGCTCTGCCCCTCTCCACCTTGGTCTTTCCACAAGGAAGGAGCCCTTAGTGCTAGCTGACACCTAGCCCCATGTGCTTTTCCCAGACAGCAGACCACCACCCTTCCAACTGGCCTATGAGGCAGAACTGGGAAGCACTCCCACCACCTGTGAGCTATGGACCTTGGCAGTGGAGGAGAGAAGGCGCCCTTACATCCCACCCACCTGGTGCTGCTTCACCACAGTAAGAGGCCACAGGCTGGTGGGCTAGGGACCTGGAGAGATGGGCACGGGCTTCAAGGACTTGTCTGCCAGGACCAGTCCCTCTACTCCTATCTCCTCATCTCCCACCACTCCTTGTTCATGTTCCGCCGAGATGAGCTAACTCTCGGTACCTCAGTTCATCCCCTTCCACCATAAGTCTCACACAGCTCATTCCTGACACACCTTCCGCCGGCTCAGCTTTGCCCAGCCTGTCTCTCTTCTCTCTCTCTACTATCAGTTAGCTCTATTCCTCAGTCCCCTGCTCTAGGAAGCCCTCCTTGGCTTTATTTCTACCCTGAGCTTTGACCCCAAGATGGCCCCCCTCTCCTAGTACACTGGAGCCCACCATTCAATCCAATAAGTCCTCATTCTGTCCTACACATTTGTATTTCTGCCATGACTCAATAACATCCAGTTCTAGGTATAAAGTGTTAAAGCAGTGCCCTAAAAGTGAAATTTCAGAGGTCTGACAAATAGTTTCCTAACAGGAAGACCCTTCCCCTACTACCTGGTGTGAAATACCTGGTCTGAAGTTTTCACTGCACAAGTATTTGCTGAGTTAGATAACAGAGGCCCAGGCATTGTTTGTAGAAGATCCTGTTTGCCTGAAAGGAAGGAGAGCAATTTCCCATCAAGCCATTAGGGCTGGCCGAGTGGCTCGTTGGTTAAGAGTTGGCTTGGGAGCACGAGCTCTGAGAAGCTGGGCTGCAGGTTTGAGTCCCACATGAGGGCCAGTGGCGCTGCGCCCTCTACAGCTAAGATGGTGAACACAGCTCGATCTGGAGCTGGGCTGCCGTGAGTCGTCGGCAACGGTGAAGGCTGCAGTGGGCTGCTGTGGGCTACCGTGAGTGGCTGGCAGCCAGCATGAGCGGCCGGCAGCCGGCATGAGCTGCCGTGAGCTGCCGTGAGCTGCCGTGAGCGGCCGTCCAATGGCCGGCGACCAATCTGCCTCAGCCGAGAAAAGCGCAATGATAATACCAACATAGGCCAGTGAAGCAACGCCCTCCACAACTAGACTAAAGAACAAAAGGACAGCAACTTGTCTGTTTCCCTTCCCTGATTCCCCAATGCTGCTCCCTCCCCCAATTCCCCAATAAATAGAATTTTTTTAAAAATCTAAAAAAAAAAAAAACCCAAAAAAGCCATACACAAAAAAAACGTTAAGCCATTAACCAGAATTAGCTCCTCAGAGGAAAAGGTGGACCTTTTGGAAGGCACCCAGAGAACCTGTCTCAGGGAACAAGTTCCAGATGGCTGGATTTCAGTGAGGGAGAGAGGAGGCCTGCTCTAAGAAGGATCAGAAGAAGAGTGTTGGAAACAGCAGTGGTGGACACCTTTTCATCTTGGGGGCCACTCTGGGCTACTCAATATCTTGGAGTAAAGCTTGCATCCTGGTCATTCTTTCCAGGACCCTGCCGGCCTGAGAGAGCTCCTAGAGGACTGTTGGGATGCAGACCCGGAAGCACGGCTGACAGCTGAGTGTGTACAGCAGCGCCTGGCTTCCCTGGCCCATCCTCAGGAGGCCCACTCCTTCCCAGAGGGCTGTTCGCATAGCTGCCCACCTCTCTGCCCAGAAGACTGTCTCTCAACTCCTCCCCATTGCCATTCTCCCTTGTAGACCTCAGCCGAGAGCCTGTCCCTTCAGCATTCAGCAAGGCCCTGGTTCCAGGAATTCTTTCTCAACCTGCTGGTACCATTTCTCCAGTGTAAATATGCAGTTTATGTGTAATCTATGTACATGCAAGCATAAATATGGTGATCATATATCTGTCCGCTCTGCCTTACCACTGCTTCCCTACTTGCCAAATGCCTGGATCCTTCTGTGGGCATCCAGTCCACTGTAGTTCTGACCAGTGACTGAGGGGAGGTGTGCACAGGAAAGAGATAAAGTCAGCTTTCCTGATTTTACATTTTGGGGCCTTCCTCCCTTCCTGTGATCCTGGGCTCTGCCTCCCTTCCTTCTCCACAAGTCTTTGTTTGGTGGGATCTCACGCAGGGCCCTGGCGAAAGAAGGATGAATACGATGAAATTGCTGCTCTGAAGGTGCTCAGAGACCCACAGTTCACTTTGTTGGGGTCCTGTACAGTGTCCTTGGAAGGGGGTGTCCTCTCCTGAGGCCTGAATGGGAAAGCCTCACATAGCACAGAATGCTTAAGCTGGGTCTTGAACGAGCAGGAGTTTTCCAGGAGTGTTTGGGGCAATAGGACATTCCTGGCCCAGTGAAGTGTATTATCACGAGGTACAGCAAGAAACCGTAAGTAGCCTGTGTAGCAAAAGTGTGGCAGTTATGGTGGGGAGAGAAGAGGTGACGTGGAGAACTTTAGGCAAGGCCTTGTGAGCCCTGCAGAGAAGTTCTTCCTTCATTTCTTTTTGTGTGTTTTCTCTACTGGCTTTTCTTTCTTGCCCCAAGTCCCTTTAACAGTTGTTGCCCCTCAGGGTCAGTCCAATTCTAGGTGCCTGGTTTATAGCCCTAACTAAGTTTCTAACTACCTGAGTGCCCTTGGGCAGGTTACTTCCTTTTTCTGGGGCTCAGGTTCCTCATTTGCCACATAGGAGTCGGAGGCCTTCTGGTCTAATAGCAGAAAAACCAAGGGGTAGCCCTGACTTCACAACAAGATTGCTTCCTGCTCAGTGACCAACTAGCTCTATGTGATGGGACAAGTTACTTAACCCTTGGAATCTCAATTTTATTATGTGTAAAGTATGGATAAAAACACTTACCCTGCTCACAGGGTCAATTCAGGGTGAAAAAGAAGGTGACAGATCTTGCACAGCACCTGGCCTTAGGGGACACTTTGTAAATGGGAGTAGTTAGTTGAGATGATCTCTAGCCCCTTTCCAGCTTGGTTGTTCTAGAGTTCCAGGATTAGCCTCCGGAGAGCCCATCCACTCTCAAGCTCTGAGTCTCTACAAGACGTCATCACTTGGCTAGATAGCCACCACCTGAAACTAAACACATTCAAATCCAAGCTCTTGCCTCTTCCCTCACCAACACATCTGCCATCCCTCTCTTTCCTGACCCTCAAGGGCACAAAATTTCTCTTGGTCTTAGAGGATCCCAACAATGAAGGTGTTCTTGTCTCCTCCTGTGGCTCCAGCTCATCCTACCCATATCCAGTTAATTCTCAGGCCCCACGGAGGTTGCATGGGCTGGACCTGCCTCTGAGCACCATCCTCCTTTCCTTCCTCCTAGTCCTGGCAGCCTAAGCTACTGAAATTGCCTCTTGGGTGACTATTTTTCCCCAGTCTAGGTTAAACACCACTCTGAATAATCTTTAAACCTAACTTCGCATTGTGTTTTGCCTCTGCTCAAGTCTACTCTGTTTCATGACAATCCTTTGAGCACCATTTACAGAGAAGGAAACCAAAGGCTCAGTGAAGTTCAGGAGCGTGTCCAAGGCCACATAGATCTTATGTAACAGAGCAGGGATTTTAGTCATTAAAAACTGTGTTTATGAAAATGTCATAAATTTTCAGAAGTGAATAACGTCACATGAAAATAATATACACATACAAACCTATGCTACAAGCCTAGCGTTATGTTAAATAAAAAATAAACCTATAATCACAAGAAAAACAAACAAATCCCAATAGAGGCACATTTTACAAAAGATCCATCCAGTACTCCTCACAACTATCAAGATCACCAAAAACAAAGTCTGAGAAACTGTCACAACCAAGCGGAACCTAAACATGATGATAACAACTAAACATAACATGAGATCCTGGATAGGATCCTGGAATAGAAAATGGACTTTGGGTAAAAACTAAAGTAATCTGAATAAAGTATGGAGTTTAGTTAATAACCATGAATCAATATTGTTTCATCAGGTAACAAATGTACCATTAATGTTAAGAGGTTAATAATAGGGGAACTGGGTGTGGGGAATATGAAAACTATCACCTCAGTTTCTCTGTAAATCTAAAACAGTTCTAAAAAAAAAATAAAACTTATTAAAAAAACAAAACAATAACTATGACCAGCTCCAAAACTTCAGGGGGGGCATAAATAAATGCAAGGAAGAAGGGGAGGGTTGTTGGAAATATCACATTTTCTTATAGTATTCTTGAGTGAGTGTATTATAATATGTTGTATTGAAGGGATTGCTAACATAAAAGCCAGAAAACCTAGGTTATCATCTTGGCTCTCCTAACTGTGAACTCTTAGAAAAGTTTATTTATTCTTTTCAGGAGATGAATGAATGATTCTGTAAGTGATTTCTATCCCTATAATTCCATGATTCTATGATAAAATATTAAAGTTCCATGTGTGAAGATTCCTTCACCAAATTCAGTGTTTGCCTAGTATGATATTGCCATGATGAGTGACTCCATGCTCATGGAGAGGCAACATGCATGCAAATAAGCTTTTTAGAAACTTGAAAACATAAATCTATGAATAAAGGTGGACTTATGGGAGGAAAACTGGCTGAAGACAGATGTGGTGGATGATGGGAAGAAGACTGATTTTTTAACTATCTTTATTTTTACCTCTTGAATTTTGAATTATTTGCATGTTTTGTCTATTAAAATTAAATACTGTTGACCGTTGAACAACATGCGGGTTCAGGACACCAACCCCCCCCCAGTTGAAAATATCTTATAACATTTGACTCCCTCCAAATTAAAGTTGTCTCTCTGTATTTGTGGAGGATTGGTTCCAGGAGCTCCTTCAGATACCCAAATCCTCTGATGTTCAAGTCCCTTATATAAAATGGCATAGATCAATGCATACTTTGGGTCCTTCACATCTGCAGACTCCCAACTGTGGATGGAAAACAGTACAGGTATTTGTTGAAGAAAAATTGTGTATAAGTAGATTTGCACATTTCAAACCTGTGTCATTCAAGGGTCAACTGTATTCTATTAATTTTAAAAGTCTATATCTAGAAAAAAAGATTAGATGGAAAAACACCAAAACACAAAAACAGAATAGTGATTCTATTTGAGTGATGAGGCCTCAAAAGTAGTTTGCTTTTTCTTTCTCCTTTGCTGTGTTTTCCAAGTTTTCTTTAATTCTCATGAATTACTTACAGAATTTAGGAACAGCATATAAAAATTCCTATCACCAGGAAATATTTCTTGAAAAACCACATGTGACTTTACACTGCCTCCCTTTGGCAACTTGTAGCATATTTTGTGTGTATTGATATGTTGTTTGCTGAAATTATTTCATTTGTGAGCATCATATTCTCACCTAGACTGTAGCTGAAATCATGGAGGGTGTTGAGAAATATAGTTTATATTTCTTCTGGTTCCCAGTTCAGGACTCTGCATACATCCTGGTGGATTGAATAGAGTCCTGGGTTCCTGATTTGGATCGACCACTAATGAGGGTTGAAGCTGCAATAAGCCACTTCTTTCTGAGCCTCATTTTTTTCACCTGTTCAAGAAGGGTGCCACTCACTTTTTTTTTAAATTGGGTAATAGTGTATTATTCCCCAGGAACCATCAGCTCCAAGTCAAGTTGTCGTCCTTCAGTCTAGTTGCAGAGGGCACAGCTCACTGGCTCATGTGGGAATCGAACTGGCAACCTTGTTGTTCAGAGCACGTGCTCTTACCAACTGAGCCACTCAGCCAGGCCGCGCGTGGTATTTTCAATAAATGCTTATTGACCCATAAATGTGATAGGAAAAGGCTAAAGAGCTTATAAAGTGACACGTATTTGGTTCTGTACCATAGTTTCATGTCTTTACCTACCTCCCATAGGCCTACCTAAAGTTCTTAGAGAGTAAGGGACATGTGTCTCACACTGCTTTGCATATCTATAGTATTTACCTCAGGTCTAGGGAAATATTTACAAAATCTTCTGTTTCTGCAACCTCTTCTCTGAATGTCTCCTTCACCTTCCCCCGTGCATTAAAATGAACCTTGCTTTTCCTGGAGTGGTAGCTGTTTTTTCTTTTACATACCCTGAAAGAGGGGTCCATATTTTCCTTTCTGTCTGTTACTGCTTCCAACACATTTCTCCATCTTTCTCCTTCAAAAACGCAAGCTTTGATTCTCCGAGAATGCTGACATTTTGAATAAACCTACTTTTCTTTCCAAATAAAATAAATAAATAAATAAATAAATAAATCCCAAGATTTTCTGAATGCATGCCATCAGACCACACCACTTGCTATTTCATCTTGTGATCATTTACAGACCTCCTGGTCACTCTTTTGTATTGAAGATTTTAATATCTTGCCCAAAGTCTTTTTCCTTAATCATGACTTTTGTCATCATACTTGGTGACTTTAGTTACTGTGTAAATAATCTTTAAGTCTTTGATCTTGACCTTTTTATTTCTAACAAGAGTTTCCTCTACTACCTTAGCTACCAAAATGTTTCAAATATTCTATCTTCTGGATGTCAACTCCTACCTTTTCACCTCACTTACTCTAGAGAATTTTACTGGGACATTCAATCTATTGACCCCGCCACTTTTTCACTATCCAGCATGCCCCTTACGTCTTTCCCTCCTTACTCAATTTATTTTGCCATGGCCTATCTCCATAATCACTATCACACATACACTCTCAACAGCCTTGCCCTTCTTTCCTTTTCCCTTTCTTGTATTTTCCAGTCAAATCCTAACCCAAGTTAAGTCTAGCTCTTCTCCTATTCCACACCTGTACCCCAAAGCATTGGAATTTAACTGGTGTAAACCCCCACCTGTACTGACTGGCCTTACTTTACATGTATGGCCCATAAACTTCAAGTGAGCATTCCATGCTGCCCAGCAATCCTACTAGTTTCCTAGTCAATTCGCTTGCCCACTTTCTGAGATGACCATTTCTAATCTCCCTCTACCTCACTCTCAACTGATAACCTTGGTTTTTTTTTCCTTGAAGAAAAAAAAAATCAAGAGCAATCATCAGGGCTGGCCGAGTGGCTCGTTGGTTAAGAGTTGGCTTGGGAGCGCGAGCTCTGAGTAGCAGGGCCACCGGTTCGTATCCCACATGGGCCAGTGACGTTGTGCCCTCTACAGCTAAGATGGTGAACAACAGCTTGACCTGGAGCTGGGCTGCCGTGAGTCGCCGGCGACGGTGTAGGCTGCAGTGAGTCTGCAGTGGGCTGCCGTAACTTACCATGCATGGCCAGCAGCCAGCATGAGCTGCTGTGAGCGGCCGACCAATGGCCGGTGAGTGACAGCAGCACCCAGGAAGAGTGCAATGATAATACCAACATGGGCCAGTGAAGTGACATCCTCCACAACTAGACTGAAGGACAAAAGGACAGCAACTTATCTGTTCCCCTTCCCCTTCCCTGATTACCCAACACTGTTCCCTCCCCCAATTCCCCATTTAAATCTTAAAAAAAGAGAGCAATCAGCAAAGAACTGTCACATCTTCCCACCACTAAATCTACCAATGTATTTGCATTTGGACCAGAAGACTCTGATTTCCTTCCTACTAACAATGATAATAGCATCTACAGGGCTTACTGTATTTGCAGCGGTGTTCTGAGTCCTTTACCTGTATTAATGAGTTAGGTATTATTGTTATCCTTCATTTCATAGATGGGAGAAAGAGACATGGGAGTTTTTTTTGAAGTACTCTGTCTAAGGTTACAAAGGAAGGAGTCTGGCTTCCGAGCTCATTCTCTCAGTTACTTCCCTGTACTAAATGAACTGTCCTACCTGAGGTCACCACTTACACTTGTAGACTGGAACCCTTTTCTTCCTAGTCACTTAGGAACTTTGCTCCTTCAATTATCCCTTCTTTCTCCAGCGACCACATTTTTTTTTCCCTCTCTCTCTTTGCTGGATTATTCACATCAGTTTACAAACATGACTTAAACACTCCCATCTTAAAAAGCCCTTTCTACGCTGCCCATCCTGTTATGATTACTGCTCCATTTCTCTGCTTCCTTATATCAACACTCATTGAAAGAATTGCTGTTATTTGCTCTCCACTTTCTTACTTCTCATTCTCTCCTCAATTTGTTTTGGGCAAAATTGCATCTCGAGCATGTAATTAAAACTGCTCTTAAAAATTCACCATCCTTGGGCCGGCCGAGTGGCAGATTGGTTAAGAGCTGGCTTGGGACGCCAAAGGACCCCGGTTTGGATCCCACATATGAGGGCCAGTGACACTGCCCTCTACAGCTAAGATGTTGAACAACAGCTCGACCTGGAGCTGGGCTGCCATGAGTCACCGTCGATGGCCTAGGCTGCAGCCCCTGCTGCAGTGGGTTGCCATGGGCTACCGTGTGTAGCCAACAGCCAGTGTGAGCAGCCAGCAGCTGCCGTGATCAGCCATCCAGAAGCCAGCAACTGATCTGCCTCGCCCGGGAAGAGCGCAATGATGGTGCTAACTTGGGCCAGTGAAGCAACGTCCTCCACAGCTAGACTGAAGAACAAAAGGACAGCAACTTGTCTGTTCCCCTTCCCCCTATTCCCCAGCACTGTTCCCATCTCCCCAATCCCCCAATAAAAAATCTTTAAAAAAAAACTAAAAAAAACTTGAACTATTTGACAATACCAAAATTTTAAAAAAACTCAGAGTCTGACCACTCTTGATCATTTCCACAACTTTCATCCAACCACCACCATCCCTTCCCTGGATTATAACAGTAGCCTTCTAACTGGGCTTTCTGTTTCCACTTTAACCACCTCTTTCTATCTTGTTCTTTCACCACACACAATAACCAGAATGATTTTTTTAAAACCATTTTAACCCTTCAGTGCCATTAAGTACATTCACATTGTTGTGCAACCATGACCATAATCCATCTCCAGAACTTTTTCATCTTTCCAAACTGAAACTCTGTGCCCATTAAACAATAACCCTCAGCCTCTGTTGTCTCCGGTCCTTGGCAGTTACTTTCTGTTTCTATGAATCTGACTACTCTAGGTACTTCATAAAAGTGATCATATAGTATTTGTCCTTTTGTGCCTGGCTTATTTCACTTAGCATACTGCCTTTAAAGTTCATCCATGTTGTAGCATGTAACAGGATTTCCTTACTTTTTAAGGCTGACTGAATACTCTTCCATTGTATGTATATACCACATTTTGTTTTCCCGTTCATCTGTTCATGGACATTTGGGTTGTTTCTGTCTTTGGGCTTCTATGAACACTGATTTACAGAATGAATTTTTTACTTTTTATTTTCTTTAAGATTTTATTGGGGAATCAGGGAAGGGGAACAGACAAGTTGCTGTCCTTTTGTTCTTCAGTCTAGTTGTGGAGGACGTCGCTTCACTGGCCCATGTTGGTATTA
>NW_017731653.1:810041-820511 GCF_001890085.2 Hipposideros armiger
GCCAGCTGCCAGCCGCTCACGCTGGCTGCCAGCCACTCATGGTACTCATGGCAGCCCATTGCATCAGGGGCTGCAGCCTATGCCATCGCCAGTGACTCACAGCAGCCCAGCTCCAGGCCAAGCCGTTGTTCACCATCTTAGCTGTAGAGGGCACAGCGTCACTGGACTGCATGTGGGATCCAAACTGGGGCCCTGCTGCTCAGAACTGGTGTCCCAAGCCAACTCTTAACCAACACGCCACTCGGCCGGTCCCAGAATGATTTTTAAAAAAAATGAAAATCAGATCATGTCATTCTTGTGCTCAAAATCCTCCAGAAACTTCCATTCACACTTAGAATAAAATCTGAACTCTTTTCTATTGCTTACAAGGATCTGTAAATACTTGTACCACAGCTCCTCCCCTTCATTCATTTTTCTATATAATGTACATCACTACCTGACACTTGATTATATATTTATATTCATATTCTGCCTTTCCCACCAGGATATTATCTCCATGAAGGCAAAGATTTTTTTTTCCAATTTTCTTTTCACTCTATCCCCAATGCTTAGAATAGTACCTGGCTAACTTGAGAAATACTTGTTGAGTGAATGAATGACAGAAGCATGGTAAATAATTAGCAATTTAATGAATGAGTTCAAGCTAGCTTTAAAAGCATAAGTGCTTTTAAATATTCTAAGTTTAAATCTGAGGAACAATTTTCCAACTAGCAGGTAGGTGAAGAGAAATATGGAGGATATTGGCAAACTATGAGGGTCCTGCAGAGAGGTTAAAATCATCCTGGTCTATGGGCCGGCCGAGTGGCTCGGTTAGTTAAGAGCATGAGCGCTGAGCAACAGGGTCGCCAGTTCAATTCCCACATGGGCCAGTGAGCTGTGCTCGAGCTGAGCTGCTGCTGAGCTGCCAACAGGTGGCAGGATGGCTCAGCTGGTCAGAGCACAGTGCTCCTAACAACAAGGTTTCCGGTTCGACTCTCACATGAGATGGTGGGCTACGCCCAACTGCAACTAAGATTGAACATGGCACCTTGAGTGGAGCGGCTTCGAGCTGACAATGGGCAGCCGGATGGCGACTGGACTTGGAGCTGAGCTAGCTGTGCCCTTCACAACTAAGATTGAAGGACAACAACTTGGCTGTTCTCCTTTCCCAATTCCCCAACACTGTTCCCCTACCCCAATTTCCCAATAAAATCTTTAAAAAAAAATCATTCTGGTCTCATAGTAACAATTCTTAATATTAATGAGAATATTAGTAATACATACTAGCATATAATAAATGTTATTATGTGAGAGAGACATGATTATCTCATCACAATTGCCCTGTGAGGTAGGTACCATTGCCATTGCAGTCATCCTTCGCTATCTGTGAGGGATTGATTCCAGGACCCCCACAGATACCAAAATCCTCTGATGCTCAAATCCCTTGTCTGAAATGGCATAATATTTGTATATATTCCATATTTGCATATAGGTTACAGTAGGGTATTCCTAAACATCACTTCATTCACATGAATTTAGTATAGTGCTTGACACATGGCAAATTTAAGTTTTGCTTTTTGGAACTTTCTGGGATTTTTTCCCCCAAATATTTTCAATTTGCAATTGGTTGAATCTACCTATGTGACACCTGTGGATACAGAGGGCTGACTATTTTACAGATGAGGGAACTGATGGCCCAAGAGGTTAAATAACTTATTTAAGGTTCCACAATGAGTGGCAAAGCCAGGATTTTAATCCAGGTCTGTCTAACTGACTCCAGAGCTTCAGTGCTCTATTCCTCTTTGTTCATTTATTCATTCATTCACATAGTTTTTCATTTAACAGTTTATTCATTGACACCCTCCTATGTACCAGGCACTATGTGAAATGTTGAATGTTAATACAGTCCCTGCTTTCAAGAAGCTTACAGTCTAATGTAGGAAGCTGACATTAATCAAGTAAGTACTGATTCATGTATAATTATAAACTGAGACAGCTGCTAAAGGAAAGGAAAGATTCTATCCGAGGCTACAATAACGGGACGTCCCCTGACCAGGATGTCAAAGAGGCTTTCCTGAAGAAGTGATCCTGGAACTGAGAGTTGACGAATGAGCAGGAGTTAACTAGACAAAGTGGAGAGAGATAGGGAGAGCATTCCTGGCAAAAGGAACCAAGATCTTCTGGAGGGATGAAAGGAAGCCTAGAGGCTGGAGGACAGAAAGCCAGGGGTGAGCAGTATGAGAGGAGACCAGAGAGGTGGCAAGGCCAGATCATAGCATACATGACAGTAATAAGATTTTGAGTATTTCTTTGTTGGAGGTGCTGGGAAAAACAGGCACTCATATATTGCTGGTGAGAATGTAAATAAATACTTCTGTGGGGGGGTAGTACATCAATATCTATAAAAAGTAAAAATACGTAAAATGTCATATATACCAGATTATTTATTGCAACATAATTTTTTTAAAAAGATTTTTATTGGGGAATTGGGGGATGGGAACAGCGCTGGGGAATTGGGGGAAGGGGAACAGACAAGTTGCTGTCCTTTTGTTCTTCAGTCTAGTTGTGGAGGACGTTGCTTCACTGGCCCAAGTTGGCACCGTCATTGCGCTCTTCCCTGACAAGGCAGATCAGTCGCCGATTTCTGGACAGCCGCTCACTGCAGCTGCTGGCTGCTCACGCTGGCTGCTGGCTACATACGGTAGCCCATGGCAACCCACTGCAGCAGGGGCTGCAGCCTAGCTGTCGCTGGTGACTCCCGGCAGCCCAGCTCCAGGTTGAGCTGTTGTTCAGCATCTTAGCTGTAGAGGGCAGTATCACTGGCACTCATATATGGGATCCGAACCGGGGCTCTCTGGCATCCCAAGCCAGCTCTTAACCAATGCACCAGTCGGCCAGCCCGTAACATAATTTTTAATTGCAGAAGATTGAAAACAATCTGACTATCCAGTGACTATGGTACATGATACAAAAGAATAAAATAGAGTTGGGAAAACAACTGAGGACAATATCTATGTACTGATATGGAAATATCTCCAAGACATATTAAGTGGGGTGGGGGAGCTGAAAATTAAACTCTGCATAATTTGCTGTTTTTATATTTAAAAGGGGGGGGACATATCAGTATTTGCTTGATCGTAATGAAAGAACTGGAAGTATATATAAGAAAGTAATTACAGAGGTTATACAGGCTAGAGGAGGTGGAGTAGATGAAGAACAAGAGTGGGGGAGAGACTTCACTTTATACCTCTTTATCCTTTCTGGTTTTCAGTTAATGTTGTCTAGTCAACAAAAATTAATACACATATGTAAAAACAGTTTTGATGTTTGTCTTAAGGATAATGCAAAACCATTGAAGGATTTTAAACAGTGTGGTGACATCAGATTTGGCTTTGGAAAAAAATTTCCAAGGTTGCAATGTGTAGAATGAATTGGAAGAGGGCCAGAGTGGATGCAGACAGGAGTGCTAAGAGGCCATTATAAACTACAATGAGACACCATTTCATACCCACTAGAATGGCTACACTGTATTAATAAAGACAGACAATAACAAGTGTTGGTGCAGATGTGGAGAAATTGGAGCCCTTATCCATTGTTGGTGGCAATGTAAAATGGTGTGGCTATTTTGGAAAATAGTCTGGCAGTTCCTCAAAAATTTAGTTACCATATGACCCAACAATTCCTCTCATACATACATACCCAACAGAACTGAAAACATATGGTCACACAAAAACTTGTACATGAATGTTCATAGTAGCAATATTCATAAGAGGCAAAAAAGTTAAAACAAATTAAAAGTCCATCAACTGATGAATGGATAAACAAAATGTGGTAAATCCATTAAGTGGCATAGTATTCAGTACTTCCGTCATAAAAAGGAATGAAGTACTGATACATGCTACAAGATGGATGAATCTTGAAAATATTACACTAAGTGAAAGTCACAAAAGGCCACATATTGTACAATTCTTCATTCATACAAAATGTCTAGAATAGGCAAATTTATAGACAGAACAGTGATTAGTGGTTGATTAGGGCTTGGGTGGGGTAGGAGAGAGGTAAAGAGAGGAGTGAGGATTGACTGCTAATGGGTGTAGGACTTTTTTTTAGGGGGACAAAAATGTTCTAAAATTAGATAATGGTGATGGTTGAACAATGCTCTGAATATGCTAAAAACTGTTGAATTGTACACTCTAAATGGGTGAATTATATGGTATATGAACTCTATCTCAATAAAGCTGCTTTAAAAAACGAAAGTTAGAAATATTAACTTCTAAAAGGCATCATGCCCACATAGACACATCAATAATTTCTTTCAAATTCAATCATCTTTCAAGAAAGAAATAATGTAAATATAAATTGCCATAGAGCTTAAAAAAATAGGAAATGTTCCAATTCATCTCAAATATTTAGCACAAACATGATAAAACCTGATAAAAACATATCAAAATTCACTGTGGTTATATAAGATATTATCATTGGGGGAAGCTAGGTAAAGTGTACATGGGAATTTACTATTTAAAAAGATAATTTGGAAACTTTTAATATTTTGGTCATGTTTAGGAGGGTTACATGAAGGTATCTTCCCCTTGAGAAATTCTACTATTTTTGCAACTTCTTGTGAGTCTAAAAATATTTCAAAATAAAAAGTATTTAATAAATCTATCAAAGTTTTTAGTTCAAGGTGACAAACTCAGTATAAAATTTATCTTCTTCATATTTTTTTATCCCACAAATTTGGGATGTACTTTTTTTCATTATGGCTTAGTTCAAAGTAGTTATTTCATTTCTATCATGGTTTATTCTTTGACCCAGAGTTATTTGGAAGACTTTATGTTTGTTTGTTTGTTTGTTTGTTTGTTTTAGTTTCCAGATGTATATTTGTATTTATATTTTAGCTTGTGGTCAGAGAATATGGTATGTATTATACAATTCTTTGAAATTTGAATTATATTGAGACCAACTTTTATTCTAGTATACTTAAGAAGAATGAGTATTTTAATTTATTTTTATTTTTATTTTATTTTTTTTAGCTGAGCCATCCTGCCACCTGTTGGCAGCTCAGCTCCGGCCGGGAATTGAACAGGCGACCCTGTTGCTCAGTACTCACACTCTTGAGCAGAAGAATGAGTATTTTTAAAGTTTTAGGCGCATGGTTCAATATGTGTTCATTAAGTCAAGCTTCTCATTACAAAAAAAAAAGAGAGACCATTGCAGCAATCCAGTTGAGAGATGATGGTAGGTTGGGGGCAGGGAAGATGGAGAGAAGTACAGGGGTTCCATGTCGGTATTGGAGCGGGGGCCGGAAAGGCGAAGGAGAGAGCCATCAAGGATGAGCTCCTTGGTTTCTGATTTATGCAATTCGACATCTGGGAGCCAGGATTTCCATTTGCCCACTTTAATGGGCAAGGGGGCGTGTCTCTACATGCAAGTAATTAGAGGATCTTGCCTGAGTCACTTCCTGGTTTCACCTTGCAGAGGGTTCTTCTCTTTGCCTGGGGTGGTTTTTGGTTTATGCAATTGACATAGGGCATCCTAGGAGAGATTAAGAAACGTCTGTACTTCCTCCAAGAATGTTTATTTCCCACGGGGGCTAGGAAGGAGGTGGCAATATTGAGGCATGGAGCTGAGACTCTGAAGCTCCCCAATCTTGCCTAAGCACACTGTATATATCTGTGTTACAACACTTACCACGGTGTACGGTGTTCACATTATAATGTGTTGTACCCACTGGACAAGCTCAGACGGCAGGCGCTGAGTTTCCTCCCGGCAGGACTTTGCTCAGAAACTGGTTCCGCCCTCCGCTAGCCTCTTTCGTAGTCCCGCCCCCAGGTATTTCCGGCCCGCCGGCTCCTCTGCAATCGCCTCTCCTTAAAGGGTGTGGAACCACCCCTACTGTAGCACTAGGGTGATTGACGAGCATGTCCTTCAATCATAACGCCGAATGACCACACATACTCACCAATTAAGTGGCAGCAGAGGCGGGCGCCGAAGCCTAAGGTTGGGGTGACCAGGAAGTGAGAGTGGAGACTGAGAAGGACGAGTCCAACCCAGGTGCTGGTGTAAAGGTGATGGGGCATCTGGGTTACCCAATTTCCTCCTTTCCCCGTTCCCGGGTCAGGGGTCCCTTCGCAGCTGGGAGCCGGGATCTCCATATGCCCTTTTTAATGTGCAAGGGGGCGTGTCTGTATATGTCAGCTTTTGAAGATCTTTCCTGAGCCACCTTGCTGATTTCGCCTCGAGGAGGGGCCTTCTTTTAGCCTGGGGTGGGGGTCCTGTCTTCCTCCCCGAGGAGCGGTAGAGTTGTTTAAAATCCTTCCTTAACCTGTGGATGGTTCAAGTCACGTCCTCAGTCACGGAAAGGGAGATGAGTGATCGGGATAGAGAGATTCGCTGATTCTGCCCCTCTCCCGAGGAGTTAAGAGACCTCCAGCCGCGGCCAGAGGTAGTGGGAGATGGAGCGGCCCTGGGAGCTACGTTCCTGTGGTTAGGGAATTAGGAATAAGTATTGAGGGCGAAGGAACGAGTGGAAAGAAACATTTATGTGGAGGTCGTGGTAGTTCTCAGAGCCTATTGTAGGGCGGGAGGCTTTGGGGTGGGGCTTGGTCACTAAATCCCCTTCTCATCTCTGGGCCGTCAGCTTCTTGCCTTCATTTCTTTCTCTTCAGGCTGGAGAAAACACCTGACGATGTGGAACCCCAATGCTGGTAGGTGTTTGGGTGCACTCTTCTCCCACCTCAACCCCTTTTCAAATGGGCCCCACAACAGGAAGTTTCTGTGTTTTTCCTCCACCTCTTCCCTCACCTTCAAAAGCTAAATCCTTAGACCATAGCTGACCAATACTCTCCTCTTTTCTTAGAGTTCACTTCCTCACTCTCTCTCTCCCCAGCCTGAGAGGGACGTGACATTTTTTTCTCTCCTGTGTGGGTTTCTCTCCCCTATCCTCCATCCTCCTTTCTCACCTTTCCATTTCCCTTTAAGTATTGAGTGAGAAACTGAATCATCTTGTTGTTGTTGTTGTTGTTGTTGTTAGAGGTTCTGGGCAGTTCTAATCTTAATTTGTTCTTTGCTTCTTCCAACAGGGCAGCCAGGGCCAAATCCATATCCCCCTAATACTGGGTACCCTGGAGGTTCCAATCCTGCCCACCCACCGCCTGTCAACCCTGCCTTTCCTCCAGCCTCCTTTCCCACACCCCCAGGAGCTCCCCAGGGGAATCCAGCTTTCCCCCCAGTTGGGCCCCCTCATCCTTTGCCACAACCAGGGTATCCAGGATACCAACCGTTAGGTCCCTACCCACCACCATACCCACCACCTGCCCCAGGTATGCCTCCTATGAATCCCTTGGCTCCTGGCATGGCAGGACCAGGAATGGTGATGGACAAGAAGATGCGGAAGAAAATGAAGAAAGCTCATAAAAAGATGCACAAACACCACAAGCATGGCAAGGTCAGTGCCCTCTGGATCCTGGTTAGGAAGGGGTGACCCCTCAGAGAGACTAGGCAGGCGGGATAGGCAAGGGGGATTCACAGTCTGAGGACATGGGGCTCTGGTAGACTGTTATTCCTCTTTGTAAAGGATTCCTATTGGGAAGAATCGGATCATCTTGAAGAGAAATATTAGGCTAATTGGGCCTTCTATCTCGGAGGGATTATGCTGAGCCTTAGAATGAATATCAGACTCGAAAACCATTCTTGTTTGCTTTTCTCTCTCCCAGAATTTTTTCCTTTCTCCCCCACTCCCAGATGCATATTTTAGTGAGTTGGACATACCCATTGATGTGGTCAAAATATCCATTAATAGGGTCAGTCCTTTGACAGAACAAAGTCTTACATAATAATTAACAGGTAATAATCGGGCCCTAGTTCCTGGACTTCCTTTCTCTCCTTCAGGGTGTTGTGTTAACTACATGGGCCGTTTTGTCCTACCAGCCCGTAGGGAAATTGAGGATAAGAGCAGTCAGTGATTCTCAGCCTCAAACAAAACCTAGGTTTCATGCTCAGCCCTAAGGCCTCATTCTAGAGGAGTGTTAATTAGGAAAGGTAAAGGTAACGCCCAGGACAACTCAGCAAGTATTGAACAAACCTGTACCTGAGGAGGCCTTAATCTAAATTTTCCTGTCTAGTATTTATTTGCCATGTGGCTTTGGGCTCTAATTCCTGGTTCTGGATCTTTGGTAGAAGTATGAGGAGAAGGAAAGGTGAGATTGAATGGGGGAGAAATTACCCTGGAGAGACTAAAAAATGTTTTTAGTTGTTGACAGTTGTTTTTTTTTTTTTTTTCCTCCTGCCACCTGTTGGCAGCTCAGCGGCTGCTCAGCTCGGGCTGGGACTCAAACCGCTGTTGCTCAGAGCTCAAACTCTTGAGCGAGCTCTTAACCAACTGAGCCACTTGGCCGGCCCAGTTCTTGACAGTTGTTGATGGGAGAACCTTGACTAGGGGTCTCTTAGCTTTCTCTCCCATCTTCTTCACTTTCTCCCAAATGGGGCTTAGGAAAAAGTAGAGACAGATGTACACACAACTGCTGTTTCTACTCACTGTTCTTAGATCCAGAGCCACTAGGAACTTTCTATGCATGTAATCAATAAAGGTTTATAAGGTATCAGCTGTTTTCTAGCACCATACTATACTTGTGCCTAGAATTTATTCCTTGCCTAGGCATTGGCTCTGGTAAAGAAAGTTGGAAACTTGCTCCAAATGCAGTATATTAAATTCTGTGCAATGAGTTAGGATGGTTTAATCCATTCCCGTATGCTCACTGCTGAAGGAAATTCTTGCTTTTGCTGTTTAAGGGACAGTCTGATTCAAGACTGCTGTCCTTTTTAGGTACTTGGGTGGAGGGGTAGGGCTCCAAAGAATGCCCGATAGAGTGATTGAAGGTCATTTGGATCTGATGCTGTCTCCTTTCCCCTTTCCCCTTGCAGCATTCCTCCTCCTCCTCTTCCAGCAGTGACTCTGACTGAATACAGGGCCTGGACCCCTCCCTCAAGTCTCTCCAGTTCTGCTCTCCCATCAAGCTTCAGATGCCATCTTGCACTGGGGGAAATTAGCCCTTAAGTCTCTCTACCCACCCTCCCCTAATCTGAGCTTCACTCTTCTATTCAGCCCTAACCGGCTAGGGAAAATGGGAAAAGAATTGCTATGGGCTAGCAAAGGTTTTGGATAGAGCTTTTAGCTGATGAGTTTTGCAGGAGAACTGTATTTTGAAGATGGCTCACCATCTTTGAGCTAAATGCTGAAGACAAGTCTAAGAACTATAACATGTGATTTTTTTTAACTTTTATAGTACTTGTGGTTGGGGAGGTTTTATGGAAACTTAATTATGGAAAAAACAAACAAAAACCTGTACCTTTTTTGTAATTGTGGCACACTTGGGTGATTTAGTGGCAAATACATTTCCCAACCGGCCTTTTATTGATTGCACTAACTCTAAGGCAGCTGGGAAGCGGAGTCCATTTGTTGATGAGTTCTGATTGCCATTTTGGAATCTAACCTCCACTCCTTAGCTCAGTATGCTATCTCAGGTCCTCCCCTCATTCTCCAACTCTCAGTCCAAATAAAGCTGTTTCTCCTTGTCTCTGTTCACCTGTGCCATTACCTTGGTTGGGCCCAGCACATTCTACTACTTCTGTTGCCCTTCCGCAGACCCTTTAAAATGTATCAGTTGTGGGCTGGCCAAGTGGCTCAGTTGGTTAAGAACTCACTCAAGAATGCGAGCTCTGAGCAACAGCAGTTTGAGTTCCGGCCTGAGCTGAGCTGCCGCTGAGCTGCCAACAAGTGGCAGGATGGCTCAGCTAAAAAAAAAAAAAGTATCAGGTTTAAAAAAAATTTTTAGTTTTTTAAAGATTTTATTGGGGAATTGGGGGAGGGGAACAGACAAGTTGCTGTCCTTTTGTTCTTCAGTCTAGTTGTGGAGGATGAGGCAGATCAGTCGCCGGCTTCTGGATGGCTGCTCACGGTGGCTGCTGGCCGCTCACGCTGGCTGCCGGCTACATGCGGTAGCCCATGGCAACCCACTGCCACAGTGGCTGCAGCCTATGCCGTTGCCGGCGACTCACGGCAGCCCAGCTCCAGGTCGAGCTGTTGTTCAGCATCTTAGCCGTGGAGGGCAGCGTCACTGGCCCTCATATGTGGGATCCAAACCGGGGCCCTCTGGCATCCCAAGCCAGTTCTTAACCATCGCGCCATTCGGCCGGCCCCCCCCAATAAAAATCTTAAATAATTAAATAAATAAAGACAGATGCTATAAAATCCCATAGGGATATAAACCTAGAAATAACTGGGAAGGAAAGGAGGAGTCAAAGATGACTTCACAGCACAAGTGACATTTCAACTACCTCTTGGGCCTTGAGTGTGAAAAGTATAAGTGGAAAAAAATGAAAAAATGGGTTTACCGGGCTGGCCGAGTGGCTCAGTTGGTTAAGAGCTCGCTCAAGAGTTTGAGCTCTGAGCAACAGCGGTTCGAGTCCAGCCCGAGCTGAGCAGCCGCTGAG
>NW_017731653.1:823171-828746 GCF_001890085.2 Hipposideros armiger
GAGCTGTTGTTCAGCATCTTAGCTGTAGAGGGCAGTGTCACTGGCCCTCATATGTGGGATCCGAACTGGGGTCCTCTGGCATCCCAAGCAAGCTCTTAATCAATGCACCACTTGGCTGGCCCTTGTTGCCTTTTCTTTAGGCTAGCTTCTCCCAGTTGCATTACTTGCCTGGCCCCTGAGAGCATTGGGTTTGTTCCACCTGTTTTGTGCATCAGTTTTAGGACTGTAAAGATGATGGTTTTCAAATGTTTTTACCTTATATATTTATCACCCTGTGTTCATGAGAGGATTTGGGATTCTGCCATTCTTTTCTTACTAGAAACTAAGGATAGCAAGATTTCAACACAATTGAGAATGGGAAAGGATAGGAAACCCATGAGATCTAAAATACAAATTGACATTTTAGCTTTGGGGACTGCCAGTCATGAGGTGAGTCCTTAGAATCATCTCCGTATATCAGGTTCTTTGTGGCCCTAGGCAAGTTCACTCACTTGACTAGGTTAGTTTCCCTTCTGAGAAAGACTTTATTAATTCATAAAATTATCGCTATTGCTATTAGGTGCATCCAATCTTTCTCTTTCAAAGCTGGCTACAATTATAGGCCAGCCTGACTAGAAGCCATGTTATTGTTAGTAGATGATGATATTTTATTGGGGAACAGTGTGTTTTTCCAGGACCCATCAGCTCCAAGTCAAGTAGTTGCTTCAACCTAGTTGTGGAGGGTGTGGGAATCGAACTGGCAACCTTGGTGTTATGAGCACTGCTCTCTAACCAACTGAGCTAACTGGCCACCCCTATTTTATCAAATTTTGATTTGAACTTTGTTTTGTCCCCCTACATTAGAGATGATTTCATGGATAGCCACTCACTTTCACCCCAGCTCTCAAAATCCCTGGGGTATAACTGACCCAACTGTAAAAACTTGAGATTAATCTGACCTTCAGCCCAAGCCTCACAGTAAGCATTAGTTTGCTTTTTCCTGGGTTTCCTCACATTGTCTTACTTCATTCCCTCTCTTTCAGTATTTGTTCTGCCCCTGCTTTTGCCAAATGACAGATTTCTTTTTATTTCTATCTCATTGTTCCTAATGTATACTTCCTCATTTGGGGATGGGGGGTAGTGAGGGTGGGAGCAAAGCCATTGGCGTCTCCAAGCCTTATTTTCTACTTCAGGAAACTATCCTTCTTCAGACGACTCCACTGAATTGGGGTTGCCCAGTAAAGCTTGGCTAATATTAAGGCCAGAACTAACACTCAAAGGATTTGAACAGGTTTCAATAACAACCCTGTATGTGCTATCTCTTTCAATTTCTTTCTCCTTATTTTGTCTTTCTCCCTTCCAGGGCTCTTCTCTCCCCCCCACCCCCCCAAGTTTTAATGTGGAAATTTACATATATACACAAGAGTAGAGGGAGCAGTTTAATGAACTCCCATATTTCCATCACCTAGCTTCAGTAATTATCAACATTTTGCCAATCTTGTTCCACATATTTTTTCCAATTTTTATTATGAAAATGACTTTTTGAAAGTTTAAAGAACAGTACAATGATCACCCATAAACCTACCACTTATACTCAACAATTGCTAATGTTTTACCATATTTGCTTTATTAATATACCTATGTGAAACATTTGAAAGTCTGTTGCATACATCATGAACCTTTACCCTTAAATATTTCATCATGCACCTCTTAAATAGTATTTCTCCTACATAACCACAATTCCATTATTACACTTAAGGAAATTAATAATACTTCCTAATGTTAGTTAATATTCAGTTCATGTCTGAATTTCCTCAATTGTCCCCAAAATATATAGCAATTTTTTTTAAACAGGATCAAAACAAGATCCACACATTATATTTGATTATTATTGCTTTTCAAATTTCTCCTCCTCCTCCTTTATTACATCGCCTTTTTGAAGAGACCACGTCTTATAGAATGTCTTACATTCTGGATTTGTTGATTACCTATCTCCTTGTAGTGTGATGTTTAACTTGTTCCTTTATCCCTTGTAACTTTCCTTTAAATGTAATTAGGTCTAAAACCTTCATTAGATCAAGCTTAAACATTTCGACAGGAACATTTAATAGACAATGCTACATACTTCTTATTGCATCTCATCAAGGACCACGTAATGTCAAAGTTGTCCTTATATTAGTGATGCAAAGTTTAATCACTTGGGTAAGATGTTGTCTATCAGATCTCTCCATTTTGTCCTTTTTTTTTTTTTTACTGTGCAATTTGCACATAATCTGTGTGGTGATATTTGGCACTATGATAATATCTTGCTCCCCAACAACCTTTTGCTTAAAGGTTTGATGATTTATGACACTTGCCTGAATCAATTATTTCATTTTGAGTTGCAGAATTAATAGTGATTTTCTAACCCTTTCATTCCTTTTACATTTACTAGATATAACTCTTTTAAGTGTTTTCCCTTATATACTACGAATGAACTGCAGTTCTTCCTAAAAATAAGGTAAATGCTTAATTCTTTCCTTTTAATTACCAATTTTCAGAGTAAGGAGTTGGTATAAAAGTTACCTCCAAAGTGACAAATTGGATTTTGCTCTTTCTTTTTTTGAGTATCACTACAGATTACTGGGTTTTTCCTGTCTCTTCTCATTCTGTCCTCACCCATCCCTTTTCCCCTCTTGTCTCCTTTATCCCTCGCCTCCTTTATCCATGGCGACTGCCAACTCTCTCTGCACTTACGCCTGGGCTTTCCAACCAGCCCACTAGGGGCCACTAGTTTCCTCTCTGCCCCCATGCTGCCGCTCTATCGTACACTTCGCTATCCGCTACCAGCCGTTCTCTCGCTGGTGCCGACGCTGTCCATGGAGCCGCTCTAGGCTATTGGGAGGCCGTCCCCATAGCGTGAGGAAGGTTTGGACGACGCAGTCGCCTCGCCGGCCCCCGGGGCGTTTAGCGCTTCCGGGGTCGGAGGGTGCGCGGGGTTGAAAGCGGGCCGCTCCGCCCCGTCCCCCTCCCAGACCAGCAGAGGCAGCAGCCGGAGCAGCCGCAGCCTGCGCCCTCTCCCNAAAAAAAAAAAAAAAAAAAAAAAAAAGAAAAAATGGGTTTACCAAGTGGACGGTAGAGAGGAGCTGGGAAAGGCATGTGCTTAGGTACAGAGAAAGCTCCATAGCATGTTTGGGAATCACAGATATCCCAGTTGGGCTAGAATGATTTCCTGGAAAATTGTTTATTGAGGAAATACTATGTTCTGGGTACAGAAGCTACAAAGATGAATAAGACAATGCCTGCCCTTCATGTCCTGCAAGATCTAATGGAGCAGAGAGATATGTGAATAGGTTATTATAGTACAGTAAAAAGGATCACAATAGAGACATGGATCAAGCGGTGGGGAAGCAAAGGAAGCAGTGGCAGTGCTACTGGGAATATGAGCCTCGTGATGATGGGAGTTTTCCAGTTGGTAAATACTAGCAGCTCATACTGAGTTTATTATGTGCCAGGCACTGAGTGCTTTACATTTATAATTCGTGTAATCTTCACAGCAGCTCTATGAGGTAGGTACTATTATTCTCATTTTGTAGATGAAGAAAACCTCAGTCAGGATTTGAACTCAGGCAGTGTAGCTCATGCCTGTGTTCTTAACCCAATGGATTCTGGGCAGAAGAAGCAGTTTGACAGAGGCACAGAGTAGTAAAAAGTGTAAGATGAAAGTTCAGGAGTTCCTGAGCCTGAGTTCTGGTTCAGAAGCCTGAAAGCAGAGGCTGAAGTGGTGGAGATGGGGCTAGAAAAGGGAGTGGACTTGAGAGATGTTTCTGAGGTGGGATCCACAGGGCTTGGGGATTGAATGTGGGGCTTGAAGAACAGGGAAGGAGTGTTTTTAGTTGGCTATATTACATCTATGACTTGTCCCTGGGGCAGGTTATATGAAATAAGTGCTTGAGGTCTTCCTATATTTTAGAGCTAGCTTCAAATTTTATTAAGAAATCCCAGGCTAAGGGCTGCTTTTCTAGTGTCCTGGATTTGGGGACCATTATAATGTTTCTTTGTAATCACTCTGTTTTCATTTATTCATCAGCTCTTCCTTTTTAAGGAGAAGAAGGGAGATATGGGCACGGGGGTTGTGAGGTGAAGAGAAACAGATGTTGACAAACAAACCAGAAATGAAGAGAGACAATGAGAAGGGGCTAGACGGAAAACAAATGAGGGAGAAAATCCACTGATTTTTTTTTCTACTCCTAACCATGGAGAGCACATAACCCCTTTCTGGCTTTTTTAAGTCATACACAGAACACTTGACTGTGGTTTTGTTGTTGTATCTCAAAAGTTTATTAACTTCTTAAAAAGTGTTAGTAATACAAAGTAATACAAGTGAAAGTGATACAAGTACTTGGGGAAAAACTAACATTTTTAATAGGATGTTCAGAAAAAGTAAGGTTCTCCTCTCACCTCAGATTCCCAGCTTCCTCCCCAAAGGCAACCAGGACTACCAGGTTCTTCTGTAAACTTTCAGAACTATCTGCAGAGTTAAGTCCTACCCCGACTCTGCTCTTTTTATTTCTACCTCACATTGTTTCTATTGCCCCACCTCACTCCCACTTTATATCAAATGGGAGCATAGTACAGGCCCTTTTTTGGACCTAACATTTTCTCTCTCTTTTTTTTTTTTTTAACATTTTCTCATTTAATTATCCATCTTGGAGTTGATTCTCATTCTCTCTCTCTCTCTCTCCTCTCTCTCTCTCTCTCTCTCTCCTGTCTCTCTAACATTGTTTTAACAGCATTCAATTTATTCAATCTCCTATAGCTGGAATTTTAGATTGTTTCTGGTCTTGCTATACACTTAACTGCTGTAGTGAACATTTTGCTACATGTATCTTTGTCAGAGGTTGAAAATTGGATGCCCATGCTATATCTGACAGTGAGACTTTTTTTTTTTAAATTTTTAAAATTTTTTAAAGCTGAGCCATCCTGTCACTTGTTGGCAGCTCAGCGGTTGCTCAGCTCGGGCTGGGACTCGAACCACTGTTGCTCAGAGCTCAAACTCTTGAGCGAGCTCTTAACCAACTGAGCCACTCGGCCGGCCCGGTGACTTTTTTTTGAAGGGACCGCTGTGTTTAATATTAGACATTTTCAATAAAATTTCAGATTTCAAGCTGGAAACTAGCAACGGTGGACCCACATTTCTAAAGGTATAAATATGGCCCTGAGTAGTGGTCATTCCTTATAGATGAGTTCTGTACTTTCCAGTTCTCTCATTGTCCTTTGAACTTCTTGTTGCCTTTTTTTTTTTAAAGGTTTTTATTGGAGAATTTGGGGATTGGAACAGCGCTGGGGAATCGGGGAAAGGGGAACAGACAAGTTGCTGTCCTTTTGTTCTTCATTCTAGTTGTGGAGGACGTTGCTTCACTGGCCCAAGTTGCCACCAATATTGCGCTCTTCCCAGGCGAGGCAGATCAGTCGCCAGCTTCTGGACGGCCGCTCATGCTGGCTGCTGTCTACACACGGTAGCCCATGACAACCCACGGTAGCCCATGGCAACCCAGTGCCACAGGGGCTGCAGCCTACGCTGTCATTGGCGACTCATGGCAGCCCAGCTCCAGGT
>NW_017731653.1:832115-880389 GCF_001890085.2 Hipposideros armiger
CCCCTTCCCGCCCGCTCCCCTTTTCCCCTCAGTCGCCTCGCGCCTGCAGGTAAGCTTCAAAATTCTCCCTCGACCCCTGCTTATAGCTTTATCTCCACTCTTGCCATCTTTCTTTGCGGCCTCCGGTCCTCGTCACGAGCCCCGGCCTCGCGTAGTCTCGCGTGAGCGCCTATCCCCTCACTTTGCCTGGCTGGCCATTCACGCGAGGCCCTGGCTCCAGAGCGGCCTAGTAGGCCTCGCGCAAGGCCTCCCCCACCCCCCCGCCTTTTCCCGGTGGCGGCTGCGCAGGAGTTAAGGAGGGCGCGCGCACGGTGTGGGGGGGGGCGGCGGTGGATTTGTTGGTTGAAGGGGGTTGGGGGAGGCGATGGCCGGCTTGCTGGCCGGGCGGGTGAGCGCGGCTCCCCGCGGGGGTCAGGCGCTGGCGCAGCCACTCGAGGAGGCGCTACTAGTCCGGCCCCTCCCCCTGGATCGCAGCGCCCCCCCCCGTCCGAACCGTTTATTTTTTTCTTTAATAGTCGTGGGGTTGAGGGGGGGGGCGGCGGGCATTTTTTAAGTGGAAAATGCTAGGATGATCGAGGGGGGGAGGGGAGCTGCGGAGTTAAAGGGTAGACGGGCTCCCAGTTACAGAGTTATTCAGAACGTTCTCTCGGGGTAACGAATTTTGAAATTGCAAAATGCCGATGTAGACCCAGACCGAGCTATTTATAGAAGGGGTAATGGACTGCAGGATTAACAGCTGGATTCCTGGGATTGGGTACACTTACATTGACAAGTCAGGAGAGAAATATGACAGGGATTTCTTGGATGATTTGCAGTTAGAAATGGCTTCAAATAGGTTTTCAGTTTTCTTGCCATTTCAAACTTGAGTTATTGTGGTATTTGAGTGGGGATAAGGAATTAAACTGCCAGTTTGTTACCATATTTTTTAAAAAGTTATTACCGACCTAACTCTGTCCCGTCTTCACCCCCTCCCCCAAGCACTATTGTTTTTCCAAGATTGAAAAGCGTTAAATTCTGGGATTTTGTCAGCAATTATTTTGAAAATGGGACAGAGCTTTGGGGGTGCAAAGCTCATCTTTTTAATAATCACACTCTCAAGGTAGTGATGGGGAAGTTTGCCATATACAGAATGGTTTGGCAACCACTTAAACACTTGAAATATTTAGGGTAAGGGCTTTGTGTTAGAGCAAAGTTAAAAAGGTGGCTAGTTTTGTGAAGGGGGAAAACTAGCTGTAAGAGAGATCATTGTTGAATTTTCAAGGGATGGGTACTAACTAAAAATGCCAAGAAATGTAACAACTTTGGAGAGATCTTTTTAAAACCTACCTTAGTTAAGGCTTAAGAAGGTATTGTAGGAAAAGGCATATCCAAAAGCAAATTACCTTCACATATCAGAGTTCTAAAGCAGAAATGTTAAATTGTTTCAGAAGATTAAGTGGGGAAAGTTTCTCCTTTGTAGGAAAGACTCATTACTGCTATTGCTTAAAACAACTACACAATAAATTTTTAGTAATACCAGTTTTATTCTGATTGTTTTCTTTGGAAGAAAATTTAAGAGACTTGAATAAAGACTGGTAACAAAGGATAATAACACAGAAGAAAAGAAAATTTTCAAATCTTGAGTGACTATCAAGTCGGGCTGGGAAAAGGGATAAGAGAAAGGACTCAAGTTGTACTTAATATATTGAGTTATTTCCTAAAGGAATATAGAACCTCAGCCTACATGGAAGGCATTTCAAATAATGCCTTTTTCAATGAGGTTGTTGATTTAAATCTTTTAAAAATTATTTGGTGTAATCTATCAACATTTAAAATTCTAATATGAGATACATCTCAATTTCTTTGCCTAGAAATTGCTACCAGTAAGAAAATTTCATGTGTCCTTTCTAGCTTTCAGCCTGAGCTGCTACTTAACAGGGAATCAAAAGGTCATTTGCCCTCATTGTAGTTGGTTAGTTTGAGGTTTGCCCTCATGATTTCCAGGTGTTTCTGTATCCTGTTGAAGCTTAATTCTGCTGAAGGACAACTGGTGCACGTTCAGCAGTTCCCTTTAGAACCATTGCCAACTGAAGGAATCTTCCTTATCCTGAGAGTCAGCAGAAACCCGGCCATTAATGAGAGCAGACTGTCACCTTCCATACTCTTTAACAGAACCTGAGCTGTTAATGGTTGTCGGTAATGCAGTTGTGCTGGATGTATACAAGCTTGCCAACTGATAGGCTATCACTTAAGGAAAAGAGTCAAAAAACATGGATAATGGTAAAAATAGCATTTTTATTTATCGTATTGTTTTCCTCCTCTGATTTTGGTCATGCTTGTATTTCAGTTTTTGGCTTTCACCCCCACCAGTGACCAAAGACTTGACCACTCAAAGTCCAGCTCCCCAGAACACTGCTCGACATGGACACCGGTGTGATTGAAGGTGGATTAAACGTCACTCTCACCATCCGGCTACTTATGCATGGAAAGGTATGCACCAGCTTGGGAAATTGGGTCATAGTAACTGCTGGGGGAGGGGTCAGGAAGAGAGGGCATGGATCTTGGCGCTCATCAGATTAGCACTGTGGGGTGTCTGGCTTTAGCACTCTTCTCTAGCTGAGTAGATGAGAGTATAGTGGGAAAATGGACAGACTTTACTGGGAAGCTCCACTGAGCAGGAAAGGCTTTTTTAGAGGCTAGAGCCAAAGACTATCTCATACCTGGATGATACGATTTTCCTCATAGAGGTTGCTTTAGCTTGTGATAGGTAAATTTCCCCTGCCCAGATAATTTTGGGAAACTTTAAGGGGGAATGATATGTTTGGTATTTTAAAAAATATATTTAACACAACGATAACAGTTAAATCATTCCTGCATTAGATTCCTTCAAAATTCTTTGAGAGCTTCATTTACATTTTGAGCAAAGAAAAGTTAAGTCTGCCCACTCCCTTTCCCAATAAATCTTAGTTTTTCCGTTGCTTTGGACAGTTAATAATTTCTTTTCATGATAATGAACACTTCGAGTTTCCTCTTATTTGACGCTAGTTTTCTCCATCGCAGGAAGTTGGCAGTATCATCGGAAAGGTAAGACAGTTTCACTTCAACTCTAATTACTATTTAGTCAGTCTGGGTTGAAATAGTACTTGGAACTCATTCTTGACTTTTTCTCTTACAGAAAGGAGAATCAGTTAAGAAGATGCGCGAGGAGGTGAGTGAGTTATGGGGGGATTTTAGGGACTCTGTTACCATGGGAAGTTAAAAACTTTTAAAACAAAAGCAAAAATTCTATTTAATGAGGGACTAGAAGGAGGTAAGGTCTTAATAGAAGCTGGTATTTTTCTTGCTTCGTTATCTGTAGTGACAGTATGCTGGGAAATGTAGTTCTAGCAAGTCTCAATTCACTCAAGACTTCAGGCAACTTCTATAGTCTCTGTTTGAGAATAAACATGGAGCAGTGTTTGAAATGATGCTGACATTACCTTGTGCCAGGATCATGTGGGTAGGCAGCTCCTTGCCCATCTTATTCAGTAGGGTCTATACGATATATGCTCAGATCTTTTGTCTGTTTAACCTCTTGGTTCTGTTTCCTATCCAGAGTGGTGCACGTATCAACATCTCAGAAGGGAATTGTCCTGAGAGAATTATCACTTTGGCTGGACCCACTAATGCCATCTTCAAAGCCTTTGCTATGATCATTGACAAACTGGAAGAGGTTTGTTGTTCTCCCTCCTCCCTCATTCTTTATGTTTGTAGTTACAAAATAAGTCACTTGACTATGAAAAGAAATAGTTTGACAATTACTAGGAACTCCATGTAAAAAAACTTGTGTGAAAAACCAGCATCTTTTATTTTTATTTCTTGACCAGCAGATTTGAAAGGTATGCCACCACTGCATTGGTAAACTTTATGTCCTCAATTCATAGTTAGTGAACTAAATGAATGTGCTTCTGTTAGGGGCCCTGCTGAACATTAATATACTCCATAAATGCAGATTTCTTCTAACCGTGGGTGCAGTTATGTTTTTTAAAAAATCAATCTGATAAGTTTTCTTTCAGAGCTGTACATACAGGGAAGGAATATGTTTTATAGATTATCAGAAGCAAAATACCAATTTTAGGCTTTCTGGTGGAAGGAAGTTTTTGTTGTTCACTAGGCCACCTCAATCTTCAGATGCTGAACAACCATTGCCCTAGGTCTGGTCTTCCGCCTCCTCTCCCTTCTGCAGTAATGCTGCTAATCGCTAATCATGCAATTGATACCACAGCAAAGGAGAGCTGCTGGCTCCTGCTTGGTTGGTGGTTGGATACTTAATGGTGCCTGAAATCTTATCCTTGCCAAGATCAAAAGGTTAGATGTAACCTTTTGACCTACAAGACCCTGCATATCCAGAATTTGTGGCTTAAAAACATTCAGAAATGTTTCATATTTCAACCAAATATGAAACATGTCCTTGACTTCAGGATTTATGTTTAAACAGTTCTCAGGTCTAGCTACTATATAGAGATGAGGCTAAGAAATGATAATTAAACCAATTAATCTTTAAAAGGCTAAACTTAGGTTAAAACCATGTGACGTTTTTGGATGTGGCATTTTGTTGATGGGAAAGATGGGCTTTGGAGCCAATATAGTTTTTTATTTTTCAAATCTACAGCTTTTTAAATATGATTGGGGCAAGTACTCAGCTTCAATTTCATTATCTATACAATGGTAATACTACCAAGAAATTAAAACAGGTATATGTTATACGTAATTTTTATTGGTTTCTAAGAGCACAGAATTGGTTATTTGAATTTGGGTTGCACTGTTTCATCTTGCTCAATTTATTTAATTTTTACCTCAGTGTTTTATTTTGGCCATTCACCTTTAATTTCTAAAACTAATTGTTTTTTTTCCCCCTACCAAGAACATTACCCCCAGGGTGAAGAAAAAAATATATAGGGCCAATTTTAAGGAAATTTGTAGGCATTTTTATCTTTTCAGAAATAGTTGGGGGAGGGACATTATTGGGGATTTGTTGATGGTGGATTACGATATAATATGTTCTGTTAAGGGTAAGTGGTTCTATTATGGCAGGTAAGGGTTCCCAGGGATTTGCTTAAAACTTGTATATTCTGGTGGTGTGACAAATTTCTTTTTGTAGGACATCAGCAGCTCTATGACCAATAGCACAGCTGCCAGTAGACCCCCAGTCACCCTAAGGCTGGTGGTCCCTGCTAGTCAGTGTGGCTCTCTCATTGGGAAAGGTGGTTGCAAGATCAAGGAAATAAGAGAGGTTAGTAACTTCTGTGATCCTTTTTGAAATGTTAAATATTCTAAATGTGGCTTTCTCTAGTAGCTCTTAGTTTAGCTAGGAAACGTTAGTATTTGTTGAGAAAATTTTAAAGTAACAGTCCTACAAGATTGCAATTTGATTGTGTTGGGATGGAAAGTATTGTACAATTGATGTATTTTAACAATAAATCAGACTGAAAAAGTTAACCAGAATTGCATGTGACCTGTTTCATTTTTTATTAATTGGGCAACTTTTCCATGAGGCTACATAATTTTTCATGCCTAAAGAGATCACAATTTGATATATGATAGTAGCAAATATTTTCCTTGGCCAAATTCCTAAACAGCAAAGGGGAAATGGGAAGGTATATTGGGATGAATTGTGGAAGTTATATTGCATATGGAAGCTTTTGACTATCTGGGAGTTCCTGAATTGGATGTTGGAATGAAATTTGAATGACTTCTAAAGAAAAATGAGTTTGAGATTTTCAGAGCCTGTTGTTCATGCCATGGGAGCAGGGATTTTTGGTTTTGTTCATTGATGTGTATTCCAAGTACCTGGGATGGTACCTGGCACATAGAATGGGCTTAATATAAATATTTGTTGAACAAGAGAATGAAAGATGGGTGATATTTGTGGGGATTTTGTTTGATGGCTCATAAAACCAATATTCACTGAGTGGAAACTGTCTAGAAGTTCCTTTTTCTTGAGAGCAGATTAAATTTAGGCTGTTATTCAGGTTTATTCTTGGCTTTCAAAGGCTAATTTATTTATAACTATGATTAAACAGTCCTATCTGAAATGAAGGAAGGCAGGATAAAAAGGGTGTAAGGTAGGAGAGGTGGGTTAAGTGTCTGTTAAGCTTTAGACTCTAAAGTTGCTATTGGGAGAAATTGGAAGAGTAAGTATGAGCTGTTTTTCTCTGATTTTTAAATTTCTTTTTACCCCAAAGAGTACAGGGGCTCAGGTCCAGGTGGCAGGGGATATGCTCCCCAACTCAACTGAGCGGGCCATCACTATTGCTGGCATTCCGCAATCCATCATTGAGTGTGTGAAACAGATCTGCGTGGTCATGTTGGAGGTAAGCCCTCAGGCTCATGCTGAGAATGGGGGGAGCGTGAGTCTAGGGGAGACAGACTGATCTATATTTAGTAAGACTAGAATTAGGTGGCCCTATTAGAAGCCTCCAGTGGGGGTGGGGGATAGGTTCCCTGAGTTCATATTTTCCTTCCCCCAGCTTTGACGTTTCTTAGAGTCTGAGCAAAAATAGAAACTGTTAAGCAGCCGTGATCTTTTGGGCTATAGCAATTCTAGTGGAGTTGGTAGGGGAAGATTCACTACTTGGACTGGGTGGACACAAGCTGTATCTGGGTTCCTGAGAAGTTAAGTTAAATTGCCTTTTAGATTATAACATTTTGGCTACATTCAACTTTGACACATTCTTTAAATTTCTGTGTTTTGAGGCAGGATTGTATTCAAAATGGTAGTTATATAGGAAAAAAGTGTGTCCATAATGTTGTTTATGAATGACTTATGAGGTCCTGGTATGTGCTATTTAATTAAAATAAGAATAGCAAAATTAAGGGAAATTAAACCTTTTTAGAATTGTAATGCGGAGTTGGTCCCATATTGGTGACAAAAGAAAGTATAATTTCCAAGTAGAGTTTAAGAAAATATTGATAGAGCCTTTGAACTATTTATAGACAGTGTCTGCATTTTCCTAGATGTAACATTTTGGTACTTTATTTCTTATTTTGGCTTAATTTCTTAGGCCAAAATGTAAGATCCTAAAAATTACCAACTAAAATGTACATATGCACTGGAGGTTTTTTTGTGTTTGTTAGATTTATTTGAAAACGTGGAAATGGTGCCTGCATTATTACAGAAGAATCGGCCTTGATGAGAATTGTGAGCTGTGTAGGCCACGGACTATTTTACTGCTTTAAAGGCAAATAACTGCAGATGATTTTAGGTTAGATCTAGCCAGAGACAACATTGGTAGGTGAGGGGATGGAAATAATACAGTTTTTAATTTAACTGACCTGTGTGAGCTTAAGCCACACAGCTGAAGCAGCTTTGAAACCTTATCTCTTTTTGTTTTTTTCCCCTCTGACTCTCTCCCAGTCCCCCCCGAAGGGCGTGACCATCCCGTACCGGCCCAAGCCGTCCAGTTCTCCGGTCATCTTTGCAGGTGGTCAGGTAAGAAAATTCTTATTGCTGGGCTGGAAGTGAACGAGGATTATATTTGAAATGTCTACTTTGCCAGCAGCACATCAGGCCACTCTGCATGCTTGCTGAAACCTGTACTCTGGCTATAGTTTGACATGCTTTTAGTTTTATTTATTTTTTTGTACTGGAGAAAGCTATGAATGCCAAGCCCTTATTTAATTTTTAGCAGGCAGTGGGAGTTTTGTAAGGCACTCGAAGAGGTAATTTAAGTTGGGTTGGGTTAGAAGAAAGGGTTAAATTGCCTTGGTGTCACTACTCTCCCTACCCCTACCCCATCCATGCTTTTTTGTGTGGGATAGTCTTTAGAGGTCTGAATAAAGATAGCAAAGAGTTGGACCTCTGAAGGAGATTCTGGATGGTGGTCTCAAAATTGGGGGTCCAGAACTTGAGTGTCCTACAAACTTCCCCTTCCCCCCACCTCACCTCCCCTATTCCTATCCCTTCACTCCCAAACTCCAGTGTGATGTCCCCCAGGCTCTTAACCTCATAAACACTGGTTTGAACCCACATGGCATAACAAATCAGCTGGGGTAAGGGTTCAGTGTGCAAGAATAGAAGGGGGAGAGCATGTTGGGCTGTGGTGCTATGACCTTTGGTGTTAGAGTAAGAACACCAAAGCACCCCCTTGGCCTCTGACTCCTTCACCCACCTAAACTCTGATCCTTGGCACGTGGTTTATTATGAAGTGAGATTTTTATGGTGAACACTGATCGTGCACCATGGTAGTGTTACGCTTTGTTGGTTAGTATTTGGGGATTAGGTAGGTCAGTTTCTAAACTATTGGGGTTCAGTTTGGATTAGTGACCTTCATTTTGGTAGCTGCCTAAGCAGGTTCATTGCTCAAAATTCCTTTTGCCATATGGGGCTGGCCTGTTGTAAGCACATTTAGTCCCATCTTGTATTTAAACTGGGAAGGCATAAATTTGAAGTCTGTCTCATTCATGTTCTGTTGAGTTGGCGTAAAACTTGAACAAGTTTTGGGGGACTTAGTTTGTCATATAGTTCTGAGAGCTTTCACAAGAAGTTATCAAGTGTTACCTTGGGGCAGTTAGTTTAGTTAGTACCTTTTAACACTAGCCTCGTACAAACTGGTTTGGTCAAAGAGCTTTCAGTCTGGATAGGGGCAGGATAAGCAAAGGCCCAGAGTCAGTGTAGCAAGGCTTAGCTTTAGGAGTTTTCCTTTCTCCTCAGGAACTCTAGGTTCCTCCTTCTAGATTCTTCCACTCCCCTTGGGGATTATAAAGAGTCCCATGCTATACAGCAGCAATCCTTCCTATTTATAATTCTTCCTTCATTTCCCCTTTCTTCCCTCCCCTACCCACCTCCCTGTTCTTACCTCTTTGCTTCCCTTTCCTCCCTCCCTCCCCTTTATTCAGTTGACCACCCTCTAAAAGCTTACAGCTTCTTCCCATGAGTGGCCCTGTCTTGGATTATTCCCACGGGCCTTTTTAAATGGTCCAGTTCATACTATGTCCACAGATTGACCTGTGTCTTTTGTTCCTTTGTGACAAAGTGGGCTGTATAGGGGTTCAACTTAATCCCACAACTGACCAGGAGCTGGCATCAGCTCTGTTGCCCTACCCCTTTATTCTTATTGAAAATAGCCCAATTGTGCAGTGTAAAATCTGCCACTAGGTAACGTTTTTTTTTTTTTTTTAATTGACTGATTGCAGCTCGTTTCATATTGTGTTGTGAGCTACTTTTTAAAGGAAAAGAAAAAATTAAACAACTTTTTTTGTGTGAATTTCATGCTGGTGACAAGGTGCCGGATTGACAGCCCTGGAGACTGAAATCCTCTATTTATCCACAGGACAGGTACAGCACAGGCAGCGACAGTGCGAGCTTTCCCCACACCACCCCGTCCATGTGCCTCAACCCTGACCTGGAGGGACCACCTCTAGAGGTGAGAGGGGATGTTCAGTCTCCAAGGCTCACTCAATCCTTCCGCCTCAGCCGAGACTGCCAACACGCGGGGGGCCAGTGGCGTTGGTGATTTTTGTGCTGTGGACACCACCTGTCCACGGGGACCTGGACTGACCCCCCACACACACCTCATTTCACACAGGCCGCGTAGCCCACCAGATGGTAACACCAACTCTCTTTTTTTTTTCTTTTTGTTCAACCCCTCTTCCCCATCTCCCACTCCTCCCCCATTTTCACCTTCCCACCCCTACCTGGGTGCACTTTTGGGGGTATTGGCCACTGATGTGAGAAGCCTCACATCCTTTTAACCAGCCACTCCTTCCTTCCCTGCCCTTCCCGCTCCTCCTTGTCCCCCACCCCATTGCCCTGAAGACCCAGCTCGCTTTCCGGGAGGTTATGGTGTGGGGGGAGGAGGGCATAGTGGGAGCTGCAAGTGCCTTTTATGGAGGGGAGGTGGGAGAAGGCAGGATTTAGAGTGCAGTGTGATACTTCGCGTTCCTGTGGTCAGCTCACTAGTGTTAGGGACTCAGCTAGCTTCCAGTGTACTTAAGGTCTTTAGGCAGATGTAGAGAAAAAGGAGACAGGGAAAGGGAAGTGTTTTTGAAACATGCCATGTAGGTTTGTGCAAATACAAATCATTCGCATCACCGTGATTGGTAGAAGGGTTGGGGTGGTTGAGGGAAGAGACCGTTTTCCTCCTAGGTTATCTTGTACACAGGGAAGAAAGAAGGGGGCTTGGTCAATCCAGGCATTGCTTAATCCCCCTTCCCACGTTTTCATTAAGAAACCGATGTGTATTTTGCCTTTGATTGCGGGGAACATGGCTCCCTTTATAGGCTTCCCCATATTTAAGGTTCAAGGCCCAATTTGGGTCTGACTGTATTTGTGAGATACCATTTAATCCCTGGCCTCCCCATTCTCTAGTTCAACTCTGGCTTCCTGGCTAGTTGAAATCTGTCTTTTTCCCCTGATGGGTGGCTGTCCGTGATTGGTTTTTAATAGGAACTGTTTTCCTCCTTTTGTAGGCCTATACCATTCAAGGACAGTATGCCATTCCACAGCCAGATGTAAGTTTTGTTTTCACTTCTTGTTTTGAAAAGCCCTCTCTCCCATCCAAAATTGTCTCTCCTTTCTTCTATTTAGGCAGAAGTGAGTTGGGTCTTAAACATTTGCAATATTAAATTGTTTTCCTTACAAGGTGAATCCCATATTTCAGCCCTTAAATAATCTTCAACCAGGGCATAGAAGCACTTTACCTTTTGATATTTAATCCCTGGAAATTATAATTGGGCAGATTATTAGGTTCTATTTTTCCCCCATGTTCCAGATAACTCTAAAAGAAAGGTATTTCATGGTATTCTGTCATTTGTTATCTTGCACAGTTTAAATTGACAGTGGACTGTGCATCTCTGCATGGAATCCTTTCAGTGCAGGGAGTGGGAGGTGGGTTTGCCCTTGGGTACTACTGTTCCTCAATTTGAGGTGACAATTTAAAAAGTATCTGGAGGGGTGGGAAAGGGGCTTATTTGCACAGGGAGGGATAGGAAGCTGAATATTTGGGGATTGAGCTCAATAAAACCTTCCTTGCCACTTATTTAAAAAGTGCTGGTTTTTGTACTTTAAGGGTATTTCTTTCTGTACTTTCCCTCTATCTTTACTAACCCTTTCAGGTGCTGAGCATTAGACTGGGGAAGTTGAGTTTGGCTCTTGGTTAGTGGTAGGCCCCAGGAGGGGAAGTACACTTGAAGGATTGTTTTACAACAGCCAAAATAATTTACAGAGATGAAGAAAAAATAGCTGTAGAAGCTAGTGGTGGGGGAAGGGCTAAACCCAGTTTGGTTTCATCTTAATCTCTCTCCTCCTTGCAGTCTCCCTGCCTCCTCATCTCCTTCCCTCCTCCCAGTACTGACAGAACCCTGCATGGTGTTTTTTTTCCTAGCACCACTGCACAGTTTGTTTACCTAGCCTGTCTGTGCTTGTCCCTGGGGCAACTGTTGCAATGGCTGCAAACACCTTCATTAAATAAGCCCACAAGGGGATGGTTGTTGGGGCGGGTGCTGCTGCTTTTTTTCCCCACACACCCAAAATGCATTCATTCTCTTGTACTGGTTCCTGTTCTAACCCTTCATATTCTGCCCATCCCCAGGATTGTGATACAAACCCCATCTTTATGCTCTGTTGTAGTTTGAGTAGTAGTCAACTTGAGGGACAGGAGCTCTGCATTTTCAAATTTGAATGTGCTTGAGCCCTGGGTCTGTCACTCTTCTAATGCCAACCTCTCCTGTTTCCTCCCTGCAGTTGACCAAGCTGCACCAGTTGGCAATGCAACAGTCTCATTTTCCCATGACGCATGGCAACACCGGATTCAGTGGTATGGACACCTCAGTGTTTATTTCTGTAAGGTGTAGTACAAGAGAGGCCAGCCCCAAGGTCTCGGTTTGACATCTGTTTAAAACAAACTTCGTAACCCAGCATCCTGCTGATTTAAACTTGCCTATCTTCTGTGGCTAAATCGAAGGAGGTAATGTGTTTAACTTGGTTTTCATTTGGGGTGAGTTATTCTAAAAGAAAAAGGCCCTGGAAGGTTTGGGGTGAGGTCTGGGGATGCTTGTCAGACAAAGGGTAAGCTGATATTTCTTCTAAGCCATCCTTACTGCTGCCCCTTTGATCTGATTGGCACCCCCTTTCTCTCCACCAGCTATTCACAGACCTGGGTAGAAACAATCCATTTGTGCCAAATTGTGTAGTGTTTTTTGTTTTTTGTTTTTTTGTTTTGTTTTGTTTTGGGCTTTTTTTTTCTGTATAAGGAATAACTTGTCCGATAGGGTTAGGATGAGACCACCAAACTCATTTTCACTTGTATCTTAACAGGCATTGAATCCAGCTCTCCAGAGGTGAAAGGCTATTGGGGTAATGATTAAAAAAAAAATCTGTAGTATTCTACTGTTATATTAATAAACTGGTGGGAGTCTTGTTTCACTGCCCATGACATACCAGCAACATGCACATGGCAGAAAGAAGCTGAGAGAGCAGAAGGGTGGGCCTGGTGCCCCTGAGGGTCGCTTGATGGATCTGGCCAACCCCCTTCTAAAAGTGTTGCGTTTAGCAGCTACAGCTGAGAGCAGAGCTAGCCTTAAGAGTTAGCCAGCTGGCCTGGTCCAGTCCAGGTGTCATAGATGGGTATGGGTGTTTGCTGATCGGATTTTTTTTCTTTTTCTTTGGAAAACAATTAAAAAAAGGACAAATTAATGAGCAATTGAGCAAAAGACAGATAATAAATCTGGAGAAATGAACTTCCCTCACCTGCCATTTCATTCTCTCTGACCTTCAAGTGTAGGTTAGGATAGTCGGGGGTGGGGAGGGCTGTTAATCTGATACAGGTATATTTAAAGCAACTGCATGTGTGCCAAAAGTCCATGGTACCCAATAACAGGCCAACAGGCATGATATTGGCACTGGTGCTAGTAAGCATCAAGTGAGATAAAATTGGAACACACAGCAAAAAATCTTAAGCAGAAAGGGGGAGAAGTGCCGAAGGACTTGGTTAGATTTTGGTCCTGTATGAGGATACCACACTCCCTTCCCCCTTGCTTCCATCCCCTTACACCCTAATAGGCTGGGCTTTGCAGGAAATGGCATGAAATCAGCTCTTCTGAGTGTACAGAGGAACCTTTCCAGCATTATTTCTACACCCCTCTACCCCTCTTTCCTCCTTGGAGGCTTCCAAGTTAGTGATGAATCCCAACAGCCAATGCTGGGTTTCCAGTTTGTTTCCTTCTGTTAGGTTAATTAATGTGGAAATCAGTGGGGGTTTCTATGCTGTGCATTGAACTTTCTTGCTCTCTTCTGTCTTTTAGCAGGTTTGGATGCATCTGCTCAGACTACTTCTCATGAACTCACCATTCCAAATGATGTAAGTATAGTTAGTTGGGTTGCATGGGATGATAATAAAAGAATTGGTTTTAAAGAACAGAAGTCTTAGCAGTGTCATGCCACTTTTAAGGCCTAGGGAAAGAAAATGGGGTTAGATACCAAATAAAAATTTTTATAAGTATATAGAACCCTGAATAAAAATCAATGGAGAAAATTGATAAAACTATTGTTGAGGTATCATGAGGCAGAAAGAACCTTTTTTTCTCAAATTAGAAATTCCCATTTGCTTTTGGTAGAATCTGAAGCTTTATCCTTAAAGCAGTGGTCCTTGGATGTTATATCTGTGCTGTTCAACATGGTAGTCACTAACCACACGTGGCTATTAAAATTGAGCATAATAAAATAAATTAAGTTTCTCAGTCTCACTAGCCATGTTTCATATGTTCAGTAAATAACCACATTTTATTAATGTCTACCAGTATTAGTGCAAATAAGTAACCGATTTTTTACTTTTTTCTCAAGGCAAAGGTAGAATTTAACCAGAATTCTTATCAGTATAATAAAGTGGTAATCATAGCAGGATGAATTTAGGTATCTTTGTTGCCAGTAAAAACCAAAGATACCTTTATTACTAGATGTATTATGATAAACTAGGTTTAGTATCATCTTGGCTCTGCTTAATTTTGTCTTTGGATTTAGTACTCGGAGGAAATGAGACAGTGCTCCTAGGAGTCAGTTGACTCGGTTGGCTCTGACCTGTAGTGGTCAGACAGAAGACTGCGACAAGAGTTGAGAGTAATCTATATCTCAAGTTTTTTAGTCAGGAGTATATGAGTAGAGTGTGTAGGATGCAGATAATAGTTTCCATTGCCTTGTTCGTGGACTCAGGCTATATGGGGTGGGGTAGAATGGAATTCTTTAACCTAGCCATTAAAACTTCTTAATTTGGTGTGCCTTGTTGTTTTTCTTCCTCAAGTTGATTGGCTGCATAATCGGGCGTCAGGGCGCCAAAATCAATGAGATCCGTCAGATGTCTGGGGCGCAGATCAAAATTGCGAACCCAGTGGAAGGATCTACTGATAGGCAGGTTACCATCACTGGATCTGCTGCCAGCATTAGCCTGGCTCAATATCTAATCAATGTCAGGTAAGGGTTCCCTCTTTTTTTTCTCATTGATGCCAACACAAGTAATGTATGTGTTGGGAAAAGCTACAATGTATTATTAAATGTGGGATTATTTGGGGAGTGGGAGGGGGGATAAGTGGAGATGGCAAAGAAAAAAAAGTTTAAATCTAGCTCTATTTTCATCCATCCTTAGTGTAGCAGAAAAAGTAACCAGATTGTAGTAAGTTTGCATGGGGTTGGGGTAGGGAGTAGAATGCTTGAATTTGACTCATGATTTGGGGGTAGAAAGGTTGGAGCATATCTTCAGCGGTAGGACAGTGCTCTGGTTGGAGCACCCATACTGACCTAGAACCAAATGTGGGTCTCCTGTTGCTATACATGTCATATAGACCAGTATTTCTTTCACTGATTGGGTTTAGGCTCCAAAGCACCCTTAATTGAAATATAAGGATAATGAAATAATGTGACAGCAAGGCAGTTTCTTGGAGGCAGCCAGTACCATTTTTCCTGAAAACATCCATTTTTCTCAAATTGCAAATGTGTTCCATTGTTCAGAGCTTGTGGGAAAGGGGAGGCACAGGTATTAGAATATTTCAGAAATGCCTAGTGGATTTTCACTTTATTTCCCATCATCTCATCCCTTAATGACTTCCTGAGGTTTTATTTTCCTTATCGAAAGCTATCTAATGTCACTACATATACAATTGTAGCAGGATTATTCACAATTTAGTGGGCATCCTACAAGGCATTTATATTTCTTGCTTTCTCAGCACATGTGCTGAGTCACATTCTTCATTGCTTACATTTTAAACCAATGTTAGCCCACATCCCAAGGCACTTGCTTAGCTATCTCATTTATGTAGACTTTTGTCTAGTTATTTCCTCTATCATAACTATTTGGTCTCTGTTGTGCATAAAAGTTTTGAGTTCCTGAATCCTGGTACAAGGGAGAGAAATTCATAAGTATGAAGTCTATATTGTTGTCATGCTTCCATTTACACTGACCATGTATTTACTTCGTGGTCTTTATATCCACTAGTTAAGAATTTATCAGTTCCCCAGTAGTGGTTCTGACTTTTTGCCTTAAGACTTTTCATGCCTTAGGCATTGACTAAGCTTAGTGTGGAAAAGACTTTCTGTGTTTGAGTCTGCTTTTTCAGCTACCACACACATCAAATTCTTAAATGTTCAGAGTGAAATAGTAGTAAGCGTTTCACAGAGGCTGTTTACAAAGGTTTTATCCTCTTGATTCTACTTGGTGTGAGGGTGGAGGGGGTGGTTTAAGTGGTAGGAATCATGTTCTTGAAAGCTGGATATTGTTTTCTTCTTGGTTGGGCTTGCCCTGAATATTGTCAGATAGCGTTTAAATGTATTCTGCTTGCCTGACCCCTGTACTAGATTAATAGTTACATTGTAAGGAAGCAGAACTTCTCCTCCACTTTACTTTCCTGGTTTAGTCACTCTTTTCAGGATCATCCTATTTAATGAAACTGTCCAAGCTATGAATTTGGGTCAAAACCTCTAAAAGCTTCATTTTAACACCAAAGCAAGGACTCTGCACAAAGCTTACTCTTCACTTTCTCATCTTGGCCCAGTTTGAATGCAAAAAACAAACTGGTTTTATTATTAATACCAGGCAAGAAAGATTTCTTTGCTTTCAGTAATGGATTCTGAGCATTTCTGCTCTGATTCTGGCAATCTTTATTTTTATTATTATTATTTTTTTTAGCCTCCTTTAAGGATTGCAGCTGTCTTGGACTTAGGTAAATAAAAGGGAGTCTTAAGGGGAGCCTCCTTGCCCATTTGGGAGCTGCAAGTCATTAGTGTTAATTGGAGCTTATTTTAGGAGTAGAAACAGTATTTTGCTTTTTGAACATGAATTTTTTTGTCAGTGCGTGAGTTTCTTTCTTCCAGGTCTGTAAGGCCTATATTACAATCAGTCAGAAAACAAAAGAGCTTTTTTTCCTCACCACAACCCCTCCCCAGAAATGAAGCTTTTCTAGTTCTTATCTACACTTCTGGTCTCAGCATTTTTCTTTGAAAATGCTACATTCTTGGAAGTTTGAAATTAGCCAGTGACCTACTTTGGTGTCTTTCTCCTGTCCATCCTAATATGTTGGTTAGTTTACTGTGGAGATGGAAGCAAACTTTCATATTAATTACAGACCAAAGCCCAAATAGTTCTGTGGGTTAACATCCCATAGCTAAAAAAGTTGATAGGCGGGTGAAACATTTTGTTCCTTGTTTGGGGTTTGATGAGTGCTTTCATTTTCTACTTGAAACCATTCTTTTCTGACCTCTGGATTGGATCAGTGTCAGATACTTGGAAATGTGTGCTGTGTGATTTCTTTTCTATCTGTCAGCTTTTTCTTCACCGTAGCAGTTTTAAATAGCACTGTGGAGTGGAATTTGGCAAAATATACATTTTTAGAGGGTGGGATACAGACTAAAAGAGAGACAGCTTGGCATAAATTGGTATTAGATCTTCCTAATTGGCAACCAAAGGCACTTACTGATAACAAGCGGTTTTTGTCCTGTACTTTGTCCCTTTTGTGGTCTTCCCTTCCACCCACCCTTTTTTTTGTTCCTTTTTTCCTCTGTTACAGTTTAGAAAACGCTAAACCCTCCTCCCAGGCAGCCTCGGTCACGACCCCCGATCACCTCAGCATCAACCTCTCTCAACCCTCCACCCCTTCTTCTTCTTCTTCCTCCTCCACCACCACCCCCTCGCTCGTCACAGCGGGGGCCTCCGACGCACCCTCCAGCCTCCCCAACCCTCTTCCGACCGCCCCTTGTGTCTCCAGTCTGCTTGGCATGAAACCCATCCCTCTCCTGGCTCTAAATGTTGTGTCTGCTGCTAAGGGTACCGGGGCTTCAGCCGCCACCACCAGCACCTCTGCCGTGCCGTGTGGAACTAACAAACTGAAAGGCGAGAAACAGAGATTCTCCCCGTACTGATGGCATAGCTTGAGGCACCCCCTCAAGTAATTCTTGGTTCCTTTTGTTTTTCTTTGTTAACATTGGTGAGAACCAAACAATTGTGAGCTTGTGACATTTCCTTTTTACTATTTGGGGGGGGGGGTTATAGGGTGGGGGTGGGGGCAATGGTTACCGTGTTTAGGTTTAGGCCATAATCAGCTGAGTGCCTGTTTCTGAGTCTGACCTGTTGAATACTTTATCTAGAGCCACAGTTCTTGCTCTTATTCTGTTACTATTTTGTAGCTTTATTCTGCCTTGCAATATAACAATGTGTTAGGTTCTGTGTTAATTAATAAAAGCTTCTCCGTTAACCTTTTTTTTTTTTTTTTAATTTATTTAATGGTTAAGTTATCAGTGGGCCTTCTTGGCCAGATTTGTGTTTCTAGCTGTAATAAAGTTGCCACAGTAAGAACCTTAGTTGACCGTGTGCTGTGAAGGGTAAACGGGTGGGAGCTTGTGACCTGTGGCTTCTCTACTAGGGAGTCTATAAGACTGGGCCTTTTTGTATCCCTGGTTAATTTTGTAGTCCTTTGTTATTCCCCACAAAGGGAGATGGGCCTGTGGCAGATTAAATCCTGAGGGTCTTACATAATTGGCAAGAAGCTTCTTTATTGAAGAGCAGTTTTCTCTGACCTCTCAGATCTCTTAGCTTGCCAACAGCAACAGGTAACTGGTGTCCCAGGCGTGTTTCCTGATGAGTGGTTACTCGGAGGGTCTTTGACAGGCCACACATACAAAGAAGTTATTTCTTTACCCAGCATGGGGAGGCAAGTTGGGAAAAGTCTCAAAGTTCACCAGTTTGTCTGTATTCCTCTGAACTTAGCATTACTCCTTTTCCTGTGACATTGGGTAAAATTTGAACAACCAACCTGTGACATTAACTAAAATTTGACTGGATTCTGTCCAGTCATCCTAAACCAACCCTTATTTACTAGACCAAGTCCTTTTACCTTTCCTTCTATTCCCTTCTTACCCTTCTGTCTCCCCACCAACCCTCTATCATGAGTAGAGAATTACAGACTTAGATTTGGAAGGAACCTTCACAAATGATCCACTCATTTATCAGATTAAAAATAGAGGCCCTAGGGAAATTTAAATTTGAAGATCACATGGGTGACTAGCGAGGACTAACAACTTGTGCTATATACTTTTACTCAAGTGTAATCTCCCTGAAGACTTATTTTTCTTAAGACCATAGTTTTCTCTCCATGAAGAATAGAAATGCTGTAAGTATAATGGCAAAAGGCCTCTGGTAGTCTTCCATTCAGTGTGAATGCATATTACCAGGGTAATGACAGTATTAATGCTCTTCCCAGGGCATTAGAGAACCAGTATAGTTGGTTTTTTTTTCCCCTTATGACCTTTACCCACATCCCCTTTGGTTTATAGTGTTAAAAAAAACAAAACAAACTTTATTGCTCATGAGTGTATTATCTCATGGTGTTGTGGCCCCTCTGCCCCAGATTGGGCTTATGAATTAGTGTTACATGCCCCAAGTCGGCATGAAGGACTAGGAGGAACAAACTTCATTGTCCAGATAGGATTTTTCTTGTTAGTTGCTCCTTTATCATGTGGTCCAGCTCTCCCTTAGTTAGGTAAGCTCTTTTTGTAGTTTGGACTTATCTTGCTGATAGCATCTCCCATCCCCCCCCCCCCCCCCCCAACAGACCTGGTTTTATTTGATCTAATTCTTGATTAGAAGGCCTCTTTCCATTAGGTATTGCAGAGAAGGAATCAAGATGTTTAAGGGGCTGACTTACCACCACCACCACCTCCTAAGATATTTGGTGTGAATTTTTTTAAAAGGTTACAGTCAATCGCGCGCCACCTTTATCCAAGAGTCATTAACATATTTTTGGTTAAGTTTTTGGTCCTGCCCTCTCAACACCCACACCCCCTTCCAATTCCTGCTCGGGCTGTGCATAAATTCTGGACAGTTATTTTTGAGCTCTTTCTGGTACACCTTCTTGGATGAACTTAATTTTTTTAGGTCCTAGATCTAAACTTTCTAGCAGTTCCCTTCTTGAACCTTCAGTTCTCACCAAATTCAGGGCTGTTGTTTTATGTTACCCCCAATTATCCCATTTTGGGGGTGGCATCACTTACCCTCTTTAAGAATAAAATATTCCCCTTTATGCCAAGGTAAAAACACCATTTCTGACTTAAAATTAGTTTGTAGTTGAAGGACTCATCTATTTCCTGGCCGTTCTTTTTCTTCCCCTTCCGGGCCAGTTTTTGGCTTGCATTGTTGTGGAAGAGATACAGATGGGGAGGTATCATTTATGCTCCCTTAGCTAGTTACCACAGTAGTTTATGCTAGTCAGTATAAAATCTTCATGAAATAAATTGGTGAACTGAAACTTGTAACATTTAGTTCTATTCAAAATGGAAGCTAAGTCTTACTGGCTACCTAATATCAGTGAAGCAAGCCAAATGCCTACATACCTTTCCTAAAAAGACCAGAATTGAGGGCCGGCTGAGTGGCTCAGTTGGTTAAGAGCTCGCTCAAGAGTTTGAGCTCTGAGCAACAGTGGTTCGAGTCAGCCCGAGCTGAGCAGCCGGTGAGCTGCCAACAGGTGGCAGGATGGCTCAGCTAAAAAAAGACCAGAATTGGATTCCAAGGCTTGAAATGATCTATTTGAAACAGGCATTGTAGCCAGGTATGTTCAGATGGAGAATTTGGCTTAAAATGACCACAGTTTTGGGAGCTTCTAGAGTGACCTAGGGTGTTGTTGAAATATTTTGGCTTCCACTTTCAAGTCCTGCAAATTAGGCTTACAAACTATAAGGTTGAGTATAATTCTTGACCTCCACTTACTGTACTTGCTACTCCTTCTTTGACATCCCTTAATGCTTAAAACTATATTATCTCTTAATAGTAATAGCCTTCCCATTGATAGAGGACCCCAGGACTGTTCTAGAATAGTCTTTTCTTTTTTTTTTTAAAGCTCTCTCAGTATTAGCCTCATGAGGCTACTTTAGATAAATGTTTCCTAAACTATTCCGTTAGTATCTTAGGAGGAGCAAAAATAAGCTCAGCAGTAAAGAAGCATTGCTTCTGTGTATTGTGACTAAGAGGCGACCTGAAGTATTGGTATATTTTCATGAAGTGTCTAACATTTCCATAAAGATTCCAAAGAGCATAGTTTGAGGGATGCCCAGAATTGGTAACCCAAGTTCTCCTCAGTTTTCCTTTGGCTCTAAGTTCTCCTCAGTTTTCCTTTGGCTCTGAGGTAATTTGCCCTCAGGAACGTTGGATTGCAGGGGTTACAGGTTTATGGTACTGGTTAATGTCACCCTTGATACGGAAACACTGATTGTGTACTCTCCTTCATAGTTCATTATCCAGGTTGAAAGTTTTGGAGGTGAGGTGCAGTTGGGCACACAGAAAACTAACTTGGAGTTCTTGTTTTGTGTTACAGGCTTTCTTCGGAGACGGGTGGCATGGGGAGCAGCTAGAACAATGCAGATTCATCCATAATCCCTTTCTGTTGTTCACCACCACCCATGATCCATCTGTGTAGTTTCTGAACAGTCAGCGATTCCAGGTTTTAAATAGTTTGTAAATTTTCAGTTTCTACACACACTTTATCATCCACTCGTGATTTTTTAATTAAAGCGTTTTAATTCCTTTCTTTGTTCAGCTGTTAATGCTGAGTTCCATATTTAGTTTTATAAGCTCCCTGTTTTTTTTGTTTTGTTTTGTTTTTTTTGGCTCATGAGTTTTTTTCTGTTTGTCATGGAAATGTAAGAGTGGAATATTAATACATTTCAGTTTAGTTCTGTAATGTCAGGAATTTTTCAAAAAAATTAAAAGATGGACTGGAGCTTTTTCTTTGTGAATAGAAACTGGATGCCACAGTAATTCATGTGGGTTTTATTCCTGTTGTCTTGCTGTTGTTTTTGTACCTTTTATCCCTCAAAGGACAAGGACCCTGCTTGGGTTTTGAATATAAGCCTTTATTCCAATTAAGATGTTTTCTTCTGTTTTACCACTCCATCTTTTTTTGTAGCCCTTGATGCGATTTTCCCTTGAGCCTGCATTGCAGTGACCTAATAGCTATAGCAAGCTGGCTATGTCCTTGGTTCCAAAGATTGAGGGTTACACATTTTCCTGGGACTAGTCTGCAAAGAGTAGGCAAGCACATCCACTTGGTGGGGGGAGTGGGAGGTGGGGTGGGTGAAGGACACACATGGAGGCAGGTGGGTATGTGTCTAACTGGGATTCAGGGTAATGGGAGTGTCTAGCTCCTTGTCCAAGCTAAAAACTTCAGTGTCTGGTTTTTAGTAGCTGTTCATTTACAGACCTCGCCATATTAAGAATGGGTGTTTTAAGGTCTTTTGTCCTAAAATCCTTCAGAAAGAGTTACCTGCTCCCATTTATGCAGATAAATTTAGAAGGTTGGAGTGAAGGTTTAACGTGATATTCATTTAGTTAGAGAAACATAAAAGAAGTAACTTGTCTAGAGCCTTCAGATAAAGTTTGGAGCCTAAGGCTCCTATTTAAAACCATGTGTGCAACCCCGTATTTTCACCAAGAAAACCCTCAACAGCTGGGCCTGCATGGAGTTGGTTATATTTCAAGGTTTTTCACAGGGGTTACAATATGACAGTCCCCACCCCAATCAAGCACCAAGATAAAAGCAGGGACTTAAACAACACCCCAGTTCTTTAGCCTGAGCCATCACATGCTTTCCCAATCTCCTAACCTCCCCCTAGACCCTAAGCCAGGGCTTGGGCAGAGAAATGGAGGGACAAAGAAATTAGTTACATTGCCACCTGAGAAACCTCAGAGGGGAGGACCCAGCCTTAGTCTCCCTCCTCCCAAGTGCAAAATGTGTAAACAGTAAACGGAAAAACAAAAAGTGCAGTTAAGTGGCTCCCTTTCCTTCTCCCCAGGGTTTGGGGAGGAAAGGATATAGAGGAACATAGGAAGCAAAGTCGGGCTTTCCTATTGCCTGACCACTTGCTGAACATAATGGGGTGAAGCAGGAAGGGGCCAGTTTGCCCTTACCACAGCTCTAGGGCAGTCCTTGTCCTTCATTTCCACAGCTGCCAGTGTCCCTAGAGTATATCAAGTGAATTGGTCAGGGGTCAGTCTCCCTTGAGCCTAACTTAAGGCTGGGACAGCCCTGTCTTTGCTGATTATGTGGCGCATATATATTATTTATATAAATATTTCTCTATGTACAGGAATTAGAGTGGCTTTCATGGAGGGAGGGAGGCTGGGGGTTGCAAGGCTTCGCCACTGTTGGAGTTGTCCAGTTCAGTGCTGTCACAGTCTGAGTCCTCAGAATTGGGAGGGCCCTGTGAAGAAGAGTAGACATGCAATGGGATGTGAGGCTCGGCATTTCTTGGCAGTACAACTAGATTCCTTCAGGATCCTTCAACTGAGGTCTTTAATACCAGCTTATTGACTTTACTGCTTCCAGATTTTGTAGCTCAGGTCATTTTCAAAGTCACCAGATTTCATTTCAGCATTCCTCCCGCGCTGCAATTTATGGCTACCTTGTAAGCAATCCTACTAAAATACTTTTCATACTAGTTCTGTACTGTACACTTCATTCCATGTGGGTATTTGGTCTTTAGTACTGGTGGAAACAAGCTCAGATACTGAGTGACTTGAAGGCGAAAGCCTATCTTTCTGGCCTCTGCATCTTATCTCCCCAGTAGCTCAAAATGACTAGGTATCTGCTCCCTGTCTCATACCTGGCTGTTTCTGTGACTGACTCACCTGCTCCCCTCTGAGGTTCTGGTGCTGGATGGGCAAGGAGCTGGGTTCAGGGCCAGGAACCACCTCTGAAGCAGGTGGATCCAGTGGGATTTCTGAGCCCTGTGAGCACATGTCATCAGACCGCTCATCTGGCCGCTCATCAGTGTTGGTACTGCCAACTTCAGGTGTGCCGCTGGGGGAAGGCTCACTAGCTGTGCCTTCTTCCCCATCTGATGGATTCTCTGAGCTGAAGGTAGATAGTGACTGGCGCATGTTCAGGCCCTGAGGCCACCTATATGTTGGAGAGACACCACAGCTTGACTGCATCTTGCAACCCAGGAAGCAAAAGAAGGCCATTATCTCCTATAGTCCATCACTCACCTCTGGCTTGATGTCAGCTCGACTTCACTGTCTACCTCTCCTTCCTCTTCCTCTGAGGAGATGCCGCGTTTCTGCAGGAGAGATTAGTGCGCTGGTCAAAAGTGGGAAAGGGTATGAAGATAGGGCCCAGGAGAAGGGAATATAGTTATAAAGGGTTAAGTAGGGAATGGGTTAAGATCAACAACCTAATAATGAGAAGTGAGTTAAGGACTTGGATCTCTGGGAGAATAAAGAAGGGAATAGCTCAGAAATCATCCCATACTTTACCTGACTCCGGGTGACAGCAGCCCTGTACAGCAGTGCAGCTGGGGTCAAGTGCTGGGACCCAGCCCGGCTTCCTCCCCGTCCCGCTGTCCCTTCCCTTCCAGTTCCCAGCAGCCCCACACCGTCACCAGGCCCTACTGGTGGAGGTGGCTCCCCTTTGGCTCCCCCAGGTGAATCCGGGCTGGTGGAGCCAGGCGCTGAGCCCTCACTTGGGGGGGTGTCACCCCGGGCTGGAGGTGGTGAGCCAGGATCCCCAGCTCCCCCTGGGCCCCTGGCTCCCAGTGCTGCTGACAGCAGATCTGGGGACGATGAAGACATCTTTCGTAACAGGAGATCATGGTGGAGCCCCCGGAGGGCTGGAGGGCAGGCCTCCCAGGCTGAGGGTCCCCCTCCTAACACCCCTGGGCTTCCTGGTCCCCCAGGTTCATGGGGTGGCACAGCTGCACGAAGCCCAGGCAGGTCCCCACAGCTGCCCTTGGCGTTGGCCTTGCGATGACGGGTCTTGCCACGGCGACTCCGTCCTGGTGAGGGGGGACCCTTAGGACACCCAGGAAGACCCACCCCACTCAGGGCTGCATCTAGTTTAGGTAGCAAAGACTCCGTCTTGAGTATATCTGGCCTGGTGGGAGAGGGAAATAAGTTGGAGGTTAACAAATGATACTATCAAGTGAAAGCATTCCCTGACCTTGGGTAGTACAAAGCATCTCTCCCCATGTAAATATTAAGTCTTCCTGCTGCTCCAGCATCCCTTTTGCCCTTCTCGAACCTTGGCACTTCACTCTGGTCCCACCTTTTGCTGTGGGGTGATAGTTTCTGTGGGACATTCCTCTTCTTAATGAGCTTCTCCATTGTGTTCCCGTGCAGGAGGCCTCGGGAAGGGTGTGATTTCAGCAGACCTGGGCACCTCCGCTCCAAAGCTTGCTCCCTCCTAAAGACAGACACCACCTCAGTTGGGCATGTGACCAGGAAGGGGGGCCCAGGATCAGTAGGATCTGAGTCAGGCACAGCTCCATCAAGATGGGATTGGGTGCATAAGGGCGTGTGGTCATTACCTGAGGAGCTCCCGCTCCTTGAGCTCTAGCTGTAACATAAGGGCATTAAGTTCCATATACAGGTTGTTGGCTCTCTCCAGCTTCCGTTCGTAGTGTTCCCTGATGTCCAAGGCATGTCTGTAATGGGCAGAAGAGTCCTTCGGGTGAACTGGCTTCACCTGGTGCCATAATTGATCCCAGTCTCTGGGAACTGGTCCACAGTCCCTGCTGTTGGTAAAATCACCTTTCCAAACATAGGCACACACCTGAGCTCCTCCCTCCTCCGCATCACCAGTTCCTCTTCTAAGCGGTGCAGACAGGTCCCTTCTGACTTAATTTTTTCAAAGTGCAGCTTTACCTCTTCACGCCACTCTGCCTGGGGGTGGAGAGACAATGAGGGGTAAGGGTCATGCCTTCACCCAGCAGACCTGCAGAAGCCTCTGCAGGTGCCTGCACTGCTGCAGATTGTGTGTGTCGGAACTAGGAGTGGACATACACTTGACCAAGACTGGGTCTCAGCCCTCCAAGAGCTCATCTTTTCTATCGCAATGAACCCTTCCCAGCCTCCCCTCAAAAGGCATCTCCTCAGAGGGAGCTGAGGTGTTCATTTTCCCACAGCACACCTGGGACTTAAAGTAAGTTTCCTGGGGTGTGGAGAGGACATCTGCTGAGGCGATGTCCAGATGCAGCAGGATCTGTCGGAATGATGGACGGTTTCGTGGTTTACTGTTCCTGGAGGGAATGGAGTTGGGGGAAAAGAATTTCAAGGAGGACCAGAAAGGCACTATAGCATCCTTTCCCAAAGGGTGTTCCGGAGACTCCACTCCTAGATCGTAGTCTGTGACAAAAGAATTCCCTGGTCAACTATCTCTAGGAAATGTTATACTCTGAGCATATCAGAGTCCTGCAGTAAGGAAACCTGTTTAATCCTATTTTCCAACTTGTTTGCCAAAAACAAAAACTTTTTCTGAGTGACTCCATTAAAAGAAACACTTAAGAAATGCTTAACCAAGGATTAGAAATCTTCAGCCTTCCTTCAGGGCTGGCTTGGAACTAAGGGTCCAGGGCTCTTCCCTCCTGTGCTGGAAGGCAGTCTACTTGTGGCTCAACCAACATGCTTGGCGAAGCTGCCAGCCCCTCAGGTGCTTCACAGCAGCCCTGTGGAGCAGATACTCTTATCCCTGTTTACACGTAAGGAAATGGGGATAGTGTTTGCCTAAGGTCACACAAAGTCTGTGTGTGAATCTAACGCACCCCTGCAGATTACTGGTCAGTCCATCTCTCATTCTTACATTGTAGTCTGGGTTTATAGGCAATCCTGGGATTTTCGAGAGCCATATCTGGAAGCTCTTGTCTCCCTGTTCAGGATTCTGGGCCTGGATTCTAGGTGCTGGCTAACCTTCAGCAACACTCCTTTGCTTCCCAGCTTGGTCAGGCCACCCTTACCAGCACTGGCGAAGCAGGATTTTGAAGCCATCTGGGCAGCTGGAGGGCACAGGCAGATGGAGACTGTTGCTTCCCACGCCCCAGATGATGGCTGAGGAATCTACATCTTTGTAGGGGATCTCACCAGTCAGCAGTTCCCACAGCACCACACCAAAGGACCTGAGGATGAAGGGGAGCATTGCTTGGGAGGTGCTCCCTCCAGGGAACCTGCTCCTACAGACTCACCTCACTTGCACTCAGACCCTGGGAGCCCCCCTCCCTCCCACCCTCCCTGTGCTGGCCACCTGCTATTCTCAGTCCTCAGCCTGGCCCTCACCAGATGTCGACCTTCTCAGACACAGGCTCATTGCGAATCACTTCAGGGGCCATCCAGGCTACTGTCCCTGCAAAGGACATCTTGGTGCTCTTGTCACTCAGCTCCTTGGAAGTGCCAAAATCGGAGATCTTCACCACATCGTCGTACGTGATAAGCATGCTGGTAAAGAGTGTAGTCAGCTGGGGTCCAGGCCCCTCCACACACCTCATCTAGCTGCAGCAATTCTACCTTTCTGTTTGAAATCATTTGGGATACTCAGAGGCAGGGGGCTCACCACAGCCCTCCCGAGATAGGACTGTCACTGGGAGGGGTTTCTGAGATGGCCACATGGACTTAGGCCAGGGTCTGGAAGAAGGTAGATGGCCACACTGACTTGGGTGGGGTCGCCTGCAGAGACCATGCACGGCAGCTTCTCCGTGCTTGCTGGCTTACTCACTTGGGGGACTTGAGGTCTCTATGGATAATCTTGTGCAGATGCAGGTAGTTCATGCCACCGGCGATGCCCATGGACCAGTCAACCAGCAAGGAGGGGGTGACAGGGCGGCCAGCCCGCAGTACCTCATACAGCTGGCCCTGGGCGCAGAACTCCATGAGGATGCAGTAGCAAGGAGCCTGGGTGCACACACCTCTGGGGGCCAAACACAATGGTATGAAGCCAGCCCTGCACTCACGTGATTCACACTGGAACCCCCATTCCTACCCATTGGGTGTCTCCTTTAAAAAGGGTGGGGGTAAATCCCAGCTGCCCAAGTAGGTCCTCGCCCTCAGCACAGTGTCCCCAGCCCCTGCCCTGGACCTTACTTGAAGGTAATGATGTTGGGGTGCTTCAGCTTTCGCAGGTGCTTGATGTCAGTCTCCTTCAGGTCTCGTACCTTCTTCACAGCCACCTCCTCCCCATGGAAGCGCCCCAGGAAGACAGCACCCTGGGCCCCTGAGCCCACCCACTGCAAGTCCAGGATTTCCTCAAAGGGGACCTCCCAAAGGTCTGTGGACAAGAGGCACAGTACCACAGGTTTAGAGAGAGCCACACTCAGGGCCTTGTGTGTGCAGGCACGGGAGAGAGCACTGGGTTGCCTGAAATGACTCAAACAGGGTGAGGCAAAAAAGTAAGCAAAATAGGCCAAGACAACTAGGTTTGAGGGGACAGGGAAAGCCTAATGAATGAGTGGCCTAAAACGCTGGGAAATCAGTGGCTAATGGATGGATAAGGGGCTTGGGCCAGGCTCTGGGGAGAGAGGGTCATCAGGTAACTTAGGTGGGATTGTCCAACAGATCTCGGGCTCAGGGAGACAGGGAGAGAGCCCCCACGAGGACAAAGCCTACCTTCTTGCTGTTGCTTGTGCTCTGTGGAGTAGGCTTTGCCAATCATGGTCCAGACAGGGCGCAGACAGCCAAAGAGGCCTTCCAGGAAGCCACTGCCGCTCTGGCACTGCAGCCGCACCTCATCTGCTCGAACTCTGGACGCTCGACTCTCAGGGGACCCAGTGGCGCCCCCTGGGCCTCCTGCATCTTGTTCATGTAGCTGCAGGACACTGTTGGCAAAAGGCTCAGGGGGCGGCTCTCCACCTGGGGAGGGGCTGGGCCCACCCCCGCCCTGTCCACCCAGCGGCACTACATCTCGAAGTACACACTGGGTAGGCGTCAGGTCCTTCTCAGGGGTGCAGTCAGAAGTGTCTGGGTCCAGCTTGCGCATGGACGCCTCGCTTAGGGTGGACACAAAACCCCCAAAGGAAGGGGAGGGTGTGCGGGTCTCATGGAGGCAGGCCATGGCCTCTGGGCCCCAGTGTGGTGGTGAGCGGTGGGCCCTGTGGGAAGAAAGGAGGGAGAAACAGTCAAAGCCACAGGTATGCCAGCTCAGAAAGCTCACCCTAGAGGTAGAGGCATGACACGAGTTGGGAAGCTGGGCTCCCTACTGGAAATAACACTTGAGCCTCACTCACCTTTAGGTACCTATCCCCTCCAAGTTTCACCTGGAACCCATCTTAGGACACCTGATACACATGCTTCCTCTCAAGCATCTATTAGTAACACGAGTCTTCCTTACTCAGGTATACAGGTAACATACCTGAGTATCATTCTTAGGTAGACACAGGTAACAGCCCTGCTCAGGTACATACTGGTAAAATATGTCTCAAATTCAAATATCATGGTACTAGAACAGTCCCTTCTCCATGTAAGATTTTTGTAATTTGCCTCAGGAGCACATATTTCTTCCACTTGAGGCTCACATGCACACCATCATATAAAGGTCTCAGATATACACCTTCAGAGTCTCAACCTTAGGCACACAAAAGTAACACACCTAGTGTTCCCTCACACTGAAGCACACACAAGTGACACTGGTAACACTCGGTGCTGCTCAGTCACTCTCAGATGACATTCCTGGGCTTCCTACATACGGGTGATGCACCTGGGCCTCACACTCACATACTTACACGATACAATTGAGACCATAGCAGGAACACTACTTAGGTGAGAGTCATCCTGAGGCACACTCAGGGCTCACATCTGGTCTCCTATCAGGGTACTCACAGGTATACACCTGGGCCTCTCCATGGTAAGTGAAAGCTGTCACCCGTCAGCTCCACTACCCCCCCCCCCATCACAGCTGGGGAACAAAGCAGAACCATCCAATGGGGGTGCAGAAGCTGTATCAGGACAAACTGTCGCCTACTCCTCCAGGCTGCTTAGCCCCACCCGCATAGGTCCAGCTGCTCCTTCAGGGGTCAGAGAAGACCCTGTCTCTTCTTTCTCCATTGCCCCATCCCCAGCTCCCCAACCTCAGACCCGGCTCTCCAGATAATGAAGATTTGTCCCAATTCATAGCTGGATGTTATTTAAAAAGCAACCATTAAAAAATCTGAATCCTGCCTTGCCACTGCACTTACTGGCTGCGTGAATTCTGGCCAGCTGTCTTTGAGCCTCAATTTTTCCAACTATGCAAAGGGATAAAGTAGCTACCAGGCAGAGACAATTCTTCAACCTGTACCAAACTCGGCCAGAGCTTGACACCGGGGGTCCTTCTATTCTCCCATCTCCTTCCACATCTAGTCAGTTACCAAATCCTAAGATGTGAGGATACCTGAGGACAGCAATCCTCTAACTGTTCCTCATAGTAGGGTCCTTCCTTAACCAACTGCATCAGCCTCTGAATTACACCAGGATATGGTTGGCAGGAATGTACACATAGAAAGGGCAGGTGATAACACAGATCAGCATTGAGGTCTGGCACCTCTGATGGTCTCAGCTCTTGTAACACTTAATTTCCAGGCCTCTCAAAGACTTTTTCAGTGGGTGTGAGGTGGGCCTGGAATCTGCCTATAGAACAAGCACCTCAGGCAATTCATATTATGCCTGGCACATTTGAAAAGCTCTGACACACTGTTCTAGTCTCTCTTCTCTAGTCCCTCGTTAGTTCCTTAATTCAGGCCTCATTAGCTGTGTCACTTGGTCCAGGACAACGCTCTCTTAAATGGTTTTCAAGTTCTTCTGAGGCCCCCACCCCATTTTCCACCAGCCTTTAGAACGATCTAAAACACAAATTGCTTCAAACTAATTGCCTCTTCTGCTTCAAACCCTTTAGTAGTCCCTACTGCTCTTGGTCCATCCAGCCGCCTCACGTCCATGTTCTGTCCCCTTCCCAGCCTCATCTCCCACTGCTGTTGGTACCCAGGCTATACAGAACTAAGCCTGACACCAGTTACATCAGGTTTTTGTGCCAGAGCGCCTAATGAGAATGGCTAACTAACTCTCGTGGAAGGCATACTATGAATGTTAGCCTCTGTTATAGACACATTATTAGCTAGCTCATTTAATCCTCAAAACAAAACTCTAAGGTAGGCATCCTTTCCCATTTGACAGAGGTATTATTAAATAACCTGCCCAGGAATACTTAGCCAGAAGAGGCTCAAGCATGGTCCCTGGGTGTCCTCTGCCTGGAAGGTGCTTCTCACCCCCAATCTCTTACCTTCCAATTTCACTTCATCTTGAAGTCTTCCTCCCTGGCCCAGCTACTCTGAGTTACTGTCCCTTCTGGGCTGGCACAGCCCCTTGTGCTTCCTATCATGACCTCCCTTATCCTGGACGCAGTGTGGTCAGGCGTTTGGCTCCTCTGAGAGCTATGATTTCGCATGGGACTCCAGGGCTTCGAACAGCAACCTGGCACACAGGCAGGTGCTTAGTAAGGTGGGACCACTGCTCTACCCAATCCAGAGGATCATCAGAAGGACAGTATCTACACTACCTATGCATTAGTTCCCTCATTAGTCAGAACCACCAGTGAAGAAGATATTCTCATTTCCCTTTATATTCTTGAGAAAACAGAGGCTTGGAAAGCTGAAGTCATTCAGGTCCAGCCTCCGAATCACCAACATATCCCACGAGATATCAGCGGCTCAAGAGGTTAGATGTACACTGTATGCAAATGACAAACACAGGCCAAGTAACGTGCCAATAAGCTAGAGAATTAATTTCATCTGGAGGACCCGAGGGCTGTCTCCTGCGCCCCCCAAGCGGGACCTCCCTTCTGGACCACTGAAAACACAGGCCGAGCTCTCGGGCGCTCCCAGGGTAGGCTAGCAAGGCGGGACGGTGCGATTGGCGATCGAGCACAAGCCAGGGCTGCTTGCTAACCCGTTAGAAACCCAAGTAAGGGCCATTCTAGACGGAGAGGAAGGGGTTACGGCCCCAGCGCCCCCTCCCCCTTCCCGACCTTCTTCCCGGCGGTCACGTGGCGCGGGGCTGGGGCGGGGGGTACGGGTGGGTAAGGGGAGGCGACACAGCGGGTTGGGGGAAGCGCTGGGCGCTGCGGCGTAACCATGACGACTGGGCCCGAGGCGGCGCGTGAAGTCACCAGGACAAGATTAGCCCATGGTCACGTGAGCAGCGGTGGCGGGGGTGGGGCTGAGCTTGCGCCCCGCCCCTGACCCGGGCTGGCCCACGTGCTGGTTGCTGGGATGGCTGCGGGGATCGCAGGCGTGGACCCGGGTTCCCAGCCGCACCTGTGCTCTCCTCCCGCCCATACCTCCCTCGATCCCACATGCAGATCTTCGGTTGGGGCGCGAGTGGAGGCAGAGCAATTGATGATGTAGAGCGGACTTAGGTTGGCATTGGGGGTGCAGTACCACAGAGAAAGCAGGAAATCGGGAGATTGGGAGAATAAACATAGAAAGGACGGCAGGCATAGAGAGGGAGGGACGCACTGAGCGATACACAGAGACCGAGACAGCGTGAAGCCAAGGAGAGTCAAACCTGAGAAGGATGGACTGAAAAGCAGAGAGGACACTGAGAAAAAGAAGGGACTGAAAAACACGGAGATCACCTATGACCTCCCCGATTCGTGTTGTTTAGCAGCTCAGCCTTGAGTAGGCACCACACTTGGCTTTTTAAAGGGATTTTTCAGCCTTCATCTGGTGTTTGGCAACTAGGTGGTTCAGGCATAGAGAGGGTGACATGCAGCCGAGCCTCCCTCCAGTTCACCAGGCTTCCCCAGAGGGCCCTCTGGTATCCAGGGCCAGCAACTGGGGAGAGAGGAAGAAGCCATTTCACTTGTTTGTCCTTTACGGCAATGGGAGCAGCTGAAGAGAGTTAGGACAGAGCAAAAGGAAGGGAATCTGGCCAGGCTCAGTCCACCCTCACCCTGGTTCTCAGGCTAACACAACTCTTCCAGATTGACCTGAAGGAATGGGGAGAAAGCTGAGGCCCCAGGGAGCTATAGTCAACTGGAGATTACTCTCTCCCAGCACACACCCCTTCTCTGTCTCCTTTCTCTCTGACTTGCCAGCTGTGTCCCACTGTCCCCCAGCCGGGCCTTGGCGCCAGGGCTTTGGAGGAATATCATGGCTAGGAGCCCCTAACCCAGACATTCGGTCAGCCTGGGGGAGGGGAGCTATCTCCCCGGCCATCAATTATGCAGAGCATGGGGGAAGGGCTGAGATGTGACAGGAGGGGGTGGATATCTCTGGCAGTCATTCTGTCCACCATATTTACCAAGTGCTTACTGTTGCAGAACTCTGCTTCTGATTGGGTGAGGGGACAGAGTGGTCCCTAAACTATATATCTTCCAGGGAAGAGGCTTTTTGGACATCCTGGGAGGCCCTCATTCCGTTTCAGCTACCAGATTCTCTGCTTTGGTGTTGGTTTCCAGAGTGCCCCTCAGGAGACTGTAAAAGTGGAGTGGGGGCAGGGAGTACCTACTTTCCCCGTTTAATTTCTCCTCCTAGGTTCTCCTGCCTGAGATGCTGCAGGCCCGTGGCAAGGGAACCCTTTGAATTCTTTCTCCCTCCTGTCCTAACAGCAGAATCTCAATGCCAAGCTGCTTGTTGGGCTGTCATGGGGGCTCAGTTGAGAGGCCAGGCCATCTGTCTAAATCTTGGGCTCTCACAGAGCACTAGCCACTGTCCTGCACCTCACTTGGCACTCAGGAAAAGGAGGAAGATTCCCTTTCTCTCTTGAGTAAGGTAGGGAGGGAGATCTAACAGGGGAAAGGAGACCCAAGACTTTGGAATGCTAGTTCCACCTCTGCAGGCTTTGAGATGCTGAGAGGATGAAGGGCTCTGACCCCTCCTGGCCATGCCTCTTGGCCACTTGGACGCAGCTTGTTTTTGTTTTGCTTCTTATCAAATCCATGGTCCTGGCCCCAGGGTTCTTCTCAGATGGAAAGAACTACAGCTTTTCTCAGTGCCCTCATGAGGGGGAAATGCCTTCTGAGAACCTGGGGAAAACTGGAGGTCATCCCTAAATCCAGGCCCCCAGCCTCATACAGGTCAAGCCCTGAGACCCCTAGTGGCCACCACATCTTTCATCAGGGTGGGCAGTGAAGGGGCTGGGGGAGAGGAGGGAAGTACTGCTTAGGAAAAAAAAAAAAGTCAGGTTTGGATTTGGAGAGATCAGAACTACAACCTCAGTTTTGCCACAAATTAGCTTAAGGAATGGAACCTCCATGAAACTCCCAGCCCTACTGCATGGGGTGGTGAGGGTTAAGTACGACAATGTAGGGAATGCCCTGAACACTTGGCCTTCCTAGTTGGCTGGAAATCAGGTGTTTTTTTGTGGATTCTGGGAGAGACCATGTCTTCTGTCTGACCAGAAAAAGAGACTTGGTCTCTGACCTTCCACTTCCCCAAGACAAATCTTGATTTCAGGTTTTAGGGTAACCAGGTCATAATAGCAGTGGTGTGTTAAGAGTACCCAGTCATTCCTCTACCAGATCCTTTGTCCGTCCTCAGCAAATCCTGCCATCCCACCTCCTCTGACTCAGGGGAAGGCCTAATTCTCTTTCCCCCATCCCCTGCCAACATGGTTCAGGACCACCCCCTCAGCCCTGCCCTTTTAAGTTCTGAGGGGAAGGAGAGGGTAGGAGCAAGATATGATGGGCCACAGGGGCTCATGAAGGGTGTCTCCTGCTCAGGACCTCAGGAGAACCTGGAAGAAGTTCAGTGTATTTTAACAAATAGTTCCTGAGCTGAACGTGCATTTTAAAAGATCTTGAAGGATAGATACCGAAGTGTAACATTTTCTAGGTAGGTGGAATGGTGTGTGTTTATCTTCTTGTGGCTTATCTATATTTTCTAATATTTCAGTAATGACTTTGAATTGTTTTAAAATGAGAAATTCAAAAATCTATTTTAAATTGAAAAAGAGGAAATAAAAATAACAGAGTGTCCATCCATCCCTATCCTAGCTTGGGACAGTGTGCTATAGAGAGAGGGTGGATGACCTGAAAATCAGAGAGGCTTGGTTGACATCCTGTCTCTGCTCCTGACCATTGGGGCAACCTGGAGTGTGAGACTTCTTAACAAACCTCAGTTCTCTCAGCTCTCAATGGGGACAGAGGTATCTATGTCACACAGTGGTAATGCAATATACTAAGGGTGCCAAAAAATACATATACACATAACTTGTATTCATCTTTTGTTATCAGTATATATTGAGTATTACAATTTTAATAGTTTTTTCCTTTCTTAAAATGTTCATACATTGTTTTGGCACCCTCTGTATAGGGTAAGAACACAGGCTGTAGGTCCAACAGACCCTAAGCTCTAGCCACATGCTGATTTTTTCACTTTGAACAGATTACTTAAGTTTCAGTTTCCTCATCCCTAAAACAGAGATAACACTACCTAACTCTTAGTCCTATTATGAACATTTTTGAGATAATTCAAATAAAGTTCCGAGCTCAGTAACTGGCACCCAGGAAGCCCCCTCTAAGCATTAACCAGGTGGAAAGTGCCTGATGAGCACTAGTGGGGGGTTTATACATGTGACTCCCATTCCTTCTTTCCCTTTTCCTCCTCTGCAAAGCAAGAGGCAGTGGGGATGATACAGGTGGAAAGGGAGGTGGACAAACACGAGAGGAAAAAAAGAGCAAAGAAAGAAGACACCAAAGGACAGGGCTCTTTATCCTGGATGATCCTGGTCTCATCTGCAACAGTGTCCCTGCTTCCTTGTCACCTCCTCCAACACAAACGACCCTAGTCCTTCTGGGAGCAAATGAAGCCGACAGACCAGTCTCTGTGGCCAATCCCTCATGACACAGCCCCTGCCTCCCCTGCTCCATCATCTCCACATTTTACTCCTGTCCCAGCAGGGACTCCTGAAGGGATTGATTCCCTAATCCCTTCTTTCTCCCCAGCCCAAGCAGGGGAGACTAGTTGAGCACAAGTGAGCCATTTTGCCACTAGTAGAGACAGCAGTTCTTTTTTGGAGGGGTTCTTCCATCCTCAGCTGTAAGGACACCCAGGAAATCCTGAGCCACTTCCTTACTTAAATTTCTTGCCTCTTCTGCCCATAACTGGGTTTAGTTAGGGGATAGATATTTAGTTGTGTGTTTCCATGTGTGCTGGAGTTGAGGCATCGCACCGCTGGTCTTCCTAGCATCACCTCATCCCCACTGTTAAGTGGGTGAGTGGCAGATTTGAGAGGGCAGCTGCTTTTCTCCACCTTTAAGTGTGAGATAGGAGAGAGCAGGCCCTAAAGCTCAGAGGAACTTCAGTGTCTGGATAGGAAGGCCCAAGGCGCGCACAGGGCCCTTTCCTTCCTCAATTCTTTCTGCTCGCCTTCCCGTGGTATGAACCTCTTCCCTGAGTATAACCCTCTGGCTGAAAATCAGAGTTCCCAGAACCATGGGGTCCATCCTGCTAGTTGGAAGGGAACTGTGAGTTGTTTAGAGGGAGGCACTGACTGGCTTGAGAGGACTCTGGGTGGGGGTGAGACCTCATGAGCACTCTCTCTTGGTCAAGGGTCGCTCACCCACTCCTCAAGAGAGAACAGGTAATGGAGCTAAAAAGCGGGACACCCCACTATTTCCTTCCACTGTCTGTAGAGCCTCTGGCCCCTTCGCTTCCCTCCCTTCAGCCAAGGCCATGGTATCAGGAGTCTCAACTCTGTGGAAAGGTTTCTTGCGTATTTTTAAGCCAAGGAGTTTGAGGAGTGTGTGGGGAAAAGGGAGGAGGTCCAAGAAAGGCCTGGGCTGGGGAAATGGGTTAGGGGAGCCAGAGGAGACGGAGAGAAGGAGGAAGGAGAAAGCCACATATGAATGGGGGAGGGGAGGATGCAACATCTGGATGGAGAAGGTGAATGCCACAGCTGGAGGGGATTAGCGGTTTCACAGCGGGAAGGGGAGGGCGACCACTGCCTGGGCATCCAGGAACAGGTGCTTTTTGCCTATAATCTTCAGGTGAAGCCCGGTAAGTGTGTGTGGGAGGAGGACGAGGGGGTCAGTGGGCACATCAGGCCTTATCCTTCCTTTCCTTCCCTCTCAGGGACCAAAACTCTTCGTCTTCCTTCCCTCGCCCCCTTTTTGCGGATGAGTGGGAGGAGAGGATGGTCTCTTTCCCGCTGTCCTTTAAATCTGTCCCCCAGTCATCTCCCCACCCCATGCAGTCCTTTCCAGCTCTTCAGGCCCTTCATCTCCAAGCTGGGCCGCGGTGTCCCTCCGTTCCGTTCCCCTCCTTTCCACCCCCACAGGCGTCGGGTCCAGGTCCCCAATTCCTCCATCCCCACAGCCTCAGCATCCCGGTTCCACCTTCCCCCACCCCACCATATCTGCATCTCGACCCTCCCTCGGCACCGGGATCCCAGGACCCGGACCCATCCCTACCACCCACCACCCACAACTCGGCCCGGCTCTCACCTCGGGGGCTCCGCGGCCGCAGCACAAAAGGCGGCGCTGCTGCAGCTCGGCTCCGGATGCTGCTCCCGCCTCCTCCTCCTCCTCCTTCTCCTCCTCCTTCTTTCCTCCCCCCGCTGCCCTCGACTGGACCCGGGGCGCTGTCACAGGCGATGCTCGTGCAGTGTCCGGGTGTACGCCCCAGATTTTTCCCCCCACCCCCCGACCCCTAGCCCTGTCCCCGCTCGGCTTAAACTCCCGCTCCTTCCTAGGCCCCCGCCTCTGGCCCCCCGGGACGGACACGCCCTGAGCGGGGATGCTGCGCTGGAGCCGCCGGCCTCTTAAAGGAGCCCGCTGCTGCTATCCGGCGTACTCCAGGCTGGTCCCTGGCCCGTCTGGTCCCCTCACCTCCCTGCTGGCGTTCCCACCTTCGGCCTTATGCTGATTCCGTAAGACCCCCCCCCATGACCGGTCTTATAAACTCCCTCCTGTACCCTGAGACAGTAGCCCTTTAGATGGGGCACCCTCCCAACCCCGCTCTAGAGTTGCTCTCCTTGTCATTACCAATTTTGCTAGCTTTCCATCACCTAATTGTCACCATTCCAGTTCCACCCATTGGGAATCCATTCAGCTCAATGCTCTGTCCCCATCGCATGTTCCTGGATGACCCCTCATTAGCATTCCAAAATTCCTCTGGACATCCACCTCGGGCTCAGAGCAAGCCATGTCTTCCCTGACCCATTCTCAGAACACTCATTAGAATCATATTTTTCGTGATTTCTTTCTCTCCAAGGTCACAAGATTTTCCCTTATCTTTCAGCCCAGTGGTTACGAGACGTTGGGGAGGAGGCAATGGAGCTCTGAAACCCAGATTAGTCGATTAGTCCTTAAGAGGCCAACATCTTCTCTTTCCCAGAGAGCCCCAGGACCCACGGCAGAGAGAATCAAACCACCGTGTGCCTTAGTCCTTCCAATTCTGTCGTCCCACTATAGCCTGATTCTCAGGTTTCAGAGGAGGTCTCCCGGGCAGCTACAGAAAGGTTCATTAGGACCATTCTAAAAAGGCTTTAAAGAAGCGTAAACCTGACAGGCTGCCGGGCACAATTAATGGGGGAAGAGAGGTGAAGGACAACCCAGGAAAAGGAAGCAGGTTCTGTGAGACGAAGGCCCCAAGGCCAGGGGATTACGCCGAGAGCCGAGGGGGAAACTGTCCGACATGCACTTGGATGTACAACTGCCCCCGCGCTCTAAGGCCCACCCTCCCAGACTGTAAAGAGTAAGGATCCGACAGCAGTCTCGTCTCTAAAACCAATCACAACCTTTTCTCAAGAAAGAGGCAGGATCAAGGGAGCTGACTCTTTCCTTGTCCCTGCCCCTTTAGGTGAAGTAACCAATCGCAATCCACCTAGAGCAAGCAATCGCGATCGGGAATAACCAATTGCGCCGGGGAGCTTCTCGTGCATGCTTGACCCTGCCCCTCCAGCTGCGACAAAGATGGCGCGCGAACTCCTGGGTTCTGTAGTTTTCTCAGGATTCGAAGGCTCCTTCCCCCACGACTCGAGTTAGCCCTTACCGCCCCGCCCCCAGCCGCTTCTACTCTGCTTCTACGCATGCCCCCCGCCCAAGGGAGAGGAGACGCGGAAGGAAGGAGGCGGGAACGATATTAAAAAAACAAAACAAAAAAACACTCTCCGCTCTGGAAGCGACTGCAGAGAGACTCGCTCCTCCCAGAAGGAGGTGCTGCCCGCGAGGGCGAACCACGCGGAGCTTTGTGGGGCGGAGAGCTCCCCTCCTGATGGAGACCGAAGGAACCGGGTGGGCGGGGGACTCCATATCCCAGCATGCCCCGCGGCGGGCCCGACCGGCCGCGACTCCGGGCTTGGCCCCGGCCCTAGCTCGTCGGCGGTGAATTGGGGCGCGTGGAGGCAGCAGTCACGGTGGCGCCCGCGGGGACGGAGGAGGGAATGAGTGAAGAGGAGCAGGGCTCCGGCACTACCACGGGCTGCGGGCTGCCCAGGTGAGCCGCCTCGTGCCGATCGCTGCAGGGCGAAGAGCGTGGTGCGGTTCGGAGGGGTAGTGGCGCGTCCCCAGCATGCATTTGGCCTGAGGGTTCTTCCCGACAAGCACTGGGGTAGTGGGCCGTGGTTCCCAGCATGCACCGAGCAGTGGCCACTGCCTCCAGCTTGAAATATTTTGGGGCTGGCCCGGTTTCCAGACTGCACTAGGGCACTGGGCTGTATGCCCCCCCGACGTTTAGTACACTTGGTGGGTACTGGGTTCCTGGCCTGAACTGTCAGAGTATATGCACTTCCAACCTGCCCTCTGGTACAGGATCCCCGCCTTAACTGAGACAGGAACAGTGCATTCCCCGCTTGCCCTGGGGCAGTGGACCCCGCTTTCCCAGCCTGCACCTCTACTCCAAATTGAACCCAGCCAATGGCTGCTGTACTGCCTGGGGTCTCGTGGACCCTGTGTTCCCCATAGTGTGCCTGGGTCTGATAAAACAGTGCTTGGCCAGGTGGGTGCAGAGAGGGGAGGTGTGATAAGGGTCTGTGCCCCTACCCCCAGTATAGAGCAAATGCTGGCAGCCAACCCGGGCAAGACCCCGATCAGCCTTCTGCAGGAGTATGGGACCAGAATAGGGAAGACGCCCGTGTACGACCTTCTCAAAGCCGAGGGCCAAGCCCACCAGCCTAATTTCACCTTTCGGGTCACCGTTGGCGACACCAGCTGCACTGGTGAGGAAGGCTTGGGCAGCCTAGCCGGGGTGTGCGTTCACAGGGCCCCATTGGCTTTTTTTTTCGGAGTCTCTTCACAGTCCTTTTTTCCAAGGCCAGTAAGGGAAAGAAATTTCAGGGGGAAAGGCCACTGACTGGATTGGGAGAACAGTTCTATGAGGAGGTGGGTAGGGCTTGGGAGAATTAGAGGAACAAGCAGGACTGCCACAGTGACCTGGGAGGTCATTATCATCCTAGAGGAAAAAGAGGAGATAAACCGAAATCTCTGCGAAGTATTGGGGAGTGCCTGCTGTGCTGGGGCTCTGTTCTAGATGCTTAACCAAATTCCTATTTAATCATAAACCTCAGTCTAATCCAGTAATGTAGGTGGTAGTATCCTCATGTTGAAGATGAGGAAATGGAGGCTCAGAGATATTCAATGACTAGTGCAAGGTCACATGCTTAGTTAGTGGCAGAGCCAGGCTTTGACTCTAGAGCCTACCCTCCAATTTTTCCAGGCATCTGTTTATTAAGAGAAAAGAAAGTGCTCCCAGAGGAAAGTAAGGCAGAGAAAGAATCTGCACCCAAGGTGTGTGAGCTCAGGAGCAGTTTGGCCTGGCATGGCTTGATTTGGGGAGCTCATAGAAAGATAAGGGCCCTTCCTTCCAGCAATTATTGTAACACTTCCAGTCTTGGGCAGGGGGGAGGTCGGTGAGAGGGGACTTGGTTGACTCCTGTGGCTGTGAGGAGAGAGGCTGTGGGATGCTGGTTTCTCTTCTGTCCTTCCAGTGACCTCCAGTATTGCCCACACCCCCTCTCTCAGGTCAGGGCCCCAGCAAGAAGGCAGCCAAGCACAAGGCAGCTGAGGTGGCCCTCAAACACCTCAAAGGGGGGAGCATGCTGGAGCCGGTCCTGGAGGACAGCAGGTGAGGGAGGAACAGCTGAGGCATCCTAGAGGCCCTGCCAGGAACCCAGGCCCCTGCACCAGCCCCTCTGCCCACTAGACCTGGCCTGGTGACACTTAGCCACCTTGACCTGGCCTCTTCCTGTGAGTTTCCTCTGGCCCCAAGCAGGATGCTACCAGGGCTTCTGCTGCTGTGAAGGATTCTGGGGGGAATGGCCAGCCCCACTGAGGGGTTGTGGCTGTGGTTTGGGGCTCAGGCTAGGGAGGGAGAGGGGTGGAGGCTGAGGCTAGAGGGAGTTGCTCCCCAACATGCCTCCTCTTTCTATCAAGATGTCCTTCCCTCTTCTGCACTCAGGTTGGAGTTTGTTGCTCCCATGGTTCTTGGGTAGACAGAGATCCTCCTTTCCCTTTTCTCAGTCTTTTTGATCTGGTGTTTGGCAGCAAAGCATCCCAGGAGGAAGAGCTTCTCTGAGACTTTGGTGGTTAGCTTCTCTGAGACTTTGGCTTGAGTGGGAAGAATTTTCTTAGGGGATGGGCAGATCCGGAGGACCTGGGTCCCCCACCCTTCCTCTACCCCCACCCTCCACCCCCACATGGGTGTGAATCAAAGGCCCCCTTCCCCTCGGGAAGTTCTTTTTCTCCCCTAGACTCTTCATTGCCTGAGGACGTTCCAGTTTTTACTGCTGCAGCGGCTGCTACTCCTGTTCCATCTGCTGTCCCAACCAGGTATCTTGTCTCCTGATTGCCTGAGTGGGGGAGGTGGGGGTCCTGGCTCTTGGTCCTCAGCCCTTGGACCCAGGCTGGTCAGGCATGAGGAAGTCTGAGAGTAAACAGAGGCTTGAATAGTTGGGGACCAGACTTTGAAGAATTTTCACCAGCTGGTAAGCTCTTGGGATACGAGGCAATTAATGATTTTTAAATAGCCATACGGATGATGTTTGACTGTGTTTAAGGGTCTTGCAGGTACCATTTTCTTCTGAGTTGGCCCCATGCTAGTCCTGTGTTTGAGTCCCATCAGGTGCTTCCAGGGACTGGATATACAGCCCCTCTCCCACTGTCTTGGCGAGGTGATGATCAAGTGTTCCAGAAAATTGAAATGGGCCTGGGACTGGAGGAGACCTCAGTTGTCGGGGAGGGGGAAGGAAGCAGGCTGGATGTTTGGACCGACAGCTGACTACCTACCTGGTGGGAAGTGGGGAGATGGTAGTGGGGGAAACCAAAACAAGGCTTAGGACTCATGGGCAGCCTGAGAAGGAACCAGCTCCCTCAGCTTTGGCTCTGGGCCCTTTTTTCCTTCAGGAGCACCCCCATGGAGGTGCAGCCCCCCGTTTCCCCTCAGCAGTCTGAGTGCAACCCTGTTGGTGCTCTGCAGGTGTGCCCCCGTCCTCATTTCCTGTGCATGCCTGTCTTCCCTTGAACCAGGGGCCATGAGGGAAGGTTATGGGGATGGTTATCCTGTTCTGAGGGCCTTTTCCACACCTTTATTCTTCTTCTAACCTGGAATCTGAGGCTCCTAGGGTAGCAGGGAGAGGATGTTTGGATTATTTTCTCACTCAGTCTTATGTACCCTTGTTTCTCCCTTCCAAGGAGCTGGTGGTGCAGAAGGGCTGGCGGTTACCCGAGTACACGGTGACCCAAGAATCTGGGCCAGCCCACCGCAAAGAATTTACCATGACCTGCCGAGTGGAGCGTTTCATTGAGATTGGTAACTGGGCAGAAGGGAGTTCTTATAGCTGTGATCCCCCAGCACTCCAGGGCCACAGGCAGCCCTTAGCCTCTCTCTGTTACAGCCCTGTTCTCCTGGATAAGATCTCTAGCTTGGCTCCTTCCTCCCAGCTTCTTCCTTGCACCCTATCCTTCCCCCCTCTTCTGGACAGCCAGGTTCTCAGGTGCATGGCAGGTCCTCAGCTCCCCTTTCAATTGATATCTCCCGAGGGGACCCTCAACCCAAGTTTGAGCTGGGTGGAAAGCACTGGGTCTATTGGGAGTCATAATCCAGTAATCCTTTCTCCACACACAGGCAGTGGCACTTCCAAAAAGCTGGCAAAGCGTAATGCTGCGGCCAAAATGCTGCTTCGAGTGCACACAGTGCCTCTGGATGCCCGAGATGGGAATGAGGCAGAGCCTGATGATGATCACTTCTCCATTGTGAGTGGCTTGTGGGCCATCCTCCGTTACAGGCCTGGGCACTAGGGATTTGGTTCTGTGACTCAGGAGTGAGCCTTGCTGGGTCCCAGGCTTGCTTCTGTCCATTTTCCTACGTTCCTAGGGCCCCCTCTCAGCCTCAGCTGTAGGCCTGCCTAGTGAGTGCGGTGGGAGAGCTGGCCCAGGACAGGGGCCCTCTAGGCTTTGTTCTTCCCGGGAGGAGGAAGGCTGCCTGGCTATCCAGTCCAGAGTCTAGTAAGAGGGGGCCATATAGGGATTGACTGAGGGGGGGGCACGCTGGAGGAAGCATTCTTTGGGCTTTTCTCTTTTTGGACTTTCAATTTCTATTAAATGCCTGGTCTCACAGCCCGTGGCCACATCTTTCTCACTGTTTCCATCTTTTCAGAGTGTGGGCTCCCGCCTGGATGGACTTCGGAACCGGGGCCCAGGCTGCACCTGGGATTCTCTGCGGAATTCAGTGGGAGAGAAGATCCTGTCTCTCCGAAGCTGCTCCCTGGGCTCCTTAGGTGCTCTGGGTCCTGCCTGCTGCAGTGTCCTCAGTGAGCTCTCTGAGGAGCAGGCCTTCCATGTCAGCTACCTGGATATTGGTATGGCTAGTTGGGGGGCCGGGGGATGGTGGGTGACTGGACCAGAGCAAGTACAGATGGGTGTAAGGAGTTGGGGAGGACATGACAATGATGTGGGTGCACCCCTGCTGGTGCTGCCTTCCCACCCAACACTGCCTCTCTCCTCTCTCTTGGTCTCCAGAGGAGCTGAGCCTGAGTGGACTCTGCCAGTGCCTGGTGGAGCTGTCCACACAGCCAGCTACCGTGTGTCATGGCTCTGCGACCACCAGGGAGGCAGCTCGTGGCGAGGCCGCTCGCCGTGCCCTGCAGTACCTTAAGATCATGGCAGGCAGCAAGTAAATCTCCAGCTGGACTCATGGACGTACACCCTTGCTCCCTGCTCTTCCTGCACCCAGCCCAGGCATCTGCCCAGCTCTGGTACCCTCTGGAGGTACCATCTCTACCTCTGACACAGACTGCCTCCCTGCAGGCTGAGGAGGACATGGGACCCGGAGCCAGGGGCCACAGGGCCTCAGCTGGCCCAGGATCCAGCCTCATGTTCCTAGTTGTGATGAGGGAGCATGAAATTGGGAGCTGTCTCCTAGAGCCCAGAATAAATGTGCTGCTCATTGGATTTTTAAACCCTGCTCTTTGTTTCCCTGAGTAGTTGATGGCAGAGGAGGTTAGTGCCAGATCACCATCCCTGTTGTGCCTCCCCCCATGTTCCCATGTCTGCCTTTCTGGTGGCAGGAGGCCGGGTGCAGTGACTCCCAGGAACCCTATTACCTGCATTCCTGGCAAGTTTGGTGGAGATGGAGCTCCGTCCCAGCCCTTTCAAGTCTCAGACACAGACACCTGGATTCAGAAGCCAGGAGGCAGCTTTATTTGGGAGGACACATGACACTTTTGTGTGTGGGCCTTACATGCAAACATATCAAGGGATGACATGTCATTTCTTCCCAAAGCGCTGAGGAGCAGCCAGGCTCCAGAACGGGGAGCTCAGTCCCTCCCCAGCTCGGGGACTCAGCCGTTCGTTGCTCCAGGAACCCCGGGTATTTCTGCCAAACCTTAGGAGAGAGCCATCTTTAGCTGTAGGTCAGTCCAGTCTCCCTTTTCTAGTGCCCCCCCTCTCCTCTCCTGCCCCGGCCCGTGTCCCTCTCAGCTCACCTCTGGGGCTGAAACAGGAAGGCTGGGCTCCGGTCAGGTCTCTTCATGGCCTGGAGCAGGGAGCGCAAGAGCGACCCAGGGGTCTGAGCATCCTGCGGTGGGCGGGGTCCAGTGTCTTCCTCCTGTGGTACAGGGACATGCAGGAGGGAAGATGGGCAAAGACCTTCGGCATTTAGATCACAAAGGAGAAGGATGCGGCTTTCGGGGTCAAGTTGTAGGAGGCCGAGGAGCCATTGCCTCAGATGTGAGAACCCAATGAGGACCCTGGCTACTAGAGTGTTTACACCTAGAGCACAGTCTCCAGCTGGGGTAGAGAAAAATGGTGACATGGGATGGGGGGTGGTGGTGGTGCTAACTTACCGTGAAGATCTGGTCTCCATCCCAGGCCCCTGGTCCTGCAGCGTGGCCCCAGTCTGTTATTAACAGCAGCACCACCAGCAGCACTGCCGCCTGCCTGGAATCCATGCTGTCATCTGCCTTCCTAAGGCCACGTCTGCCTCTTATACCTGCTGTCCCCCTGTCCCCCACCCCTACAACAGCCTGAGGGAGAATCTAGAGCTGGCAATGGAAATGCACGGCTCCATTAAGAACCCCTGGGACCCTCCTCCCATGGCCCCCCAGGGACTTCCTGCTCTCAGCCTCCGGCCCCAGCCCCAAGCCTGGAGTTACAGACTTTATTAGATGCATAAATCCTGTCTCCAGAGCTCAAGAAGCATCATTAATTGCAGACGCTTTGTCAGAGCCAGGCCCTGGGGGGCCTTCAAGAACCCCCAATCCCTCAACAGGTTGGAGAGCTCCAATTGATCACCTCCTCTTTCCTAATTGTAGAATAAAAGCATAAAAAAAAGTCCTGTCAGGAAGAGCTAGGCACTGTGTCCTGGAACAGGAGGGGGTGAAAAGCCAGGGACACAGCCAGGAAGAGCCAGCCTGGTCCCTCCACTGACTGGTGGTGCAGTTAAGGTCGCCCAGCCCATTCACACCCCTGTATATGTACCTCTTGGAGGGTTTACAAATAGAATCACTACTCTGAGATTTGCCTGTGGGTAAAAAGTGAGATACATAAGGAGACTAAAAGGTTTCAGAACCCAAAGAAAATGAGGATTGCTTCAAAACCTCATAGACGGACTCCATCTTCACTACAGAGCAGTTGAGGACCCGTCTCACCTGCGCCTAGGGAGCCGTCCTCCATAGCTGAAGCACTGCTGCCACCCTGTGGCCACAGCTCCGCACTGCCTGGTCTGGCCAGTTCCTATTTCTGGACTAAAGCTCTTTGAAGAAGGATAAGGTGGATGGAGGTTCCTAAGGCCCGACTCGAAGGAGTCCCAGAGAGGCAGGACAGGATACTGGGGTTGGACATTTTGTCCTCCTCCCTGTAGTCCCCCCACCTCTGCCTAGCTCTGACCTATTGGGGCAGGAGACTAGAATCTTGCCTTAGGAAATACCTGCCTCTCAGGAAGGGGTCCTTCAAAGTCATCTGGTGCCCTTCCCCTTCTGATCCTAGAATCCCTTTCTCAGCACCCCCATCTCAGTGGTTCTCTAGCCTAGGCTGGAGAGGTGCCATGATGTAAAGAGCCTGTGAATCAGCCTTGGGCAAGCTGTCTCTCTCTCAAACTGCAGTTTCTTCACTTAAAACATGGCAACGTTAAAAGGAGCAACTTCCTAGGGTGAGCATTATTTGAGATACTTTCTGTAATCCATTCAGTACAGGACCTGACACAGAGCAAGTGTCCTCAAAAACGTTAGCTGTGATGAGCCTTACACACCCTAGTCCCGGGGAACTTACCATCTCCTGAGTCAGCCTTCAGACAGATTTATCCTCGCACCAAGCTGCTGTCCGCCTCCTTGTGGCCTCCACCCAGGGGTCTTAGTTTACCTCATTAAGTCTCACAGAACATCTTGTTTCTTTCATGTGTGCCTTTCACGGGTGTGAAGACAGATTTCATTCTTCCACTCTTCTTTTTTTATTCAAGAGGAAGTTTCCCCCCACTCCACGCCCCCCCCACCCCACCCCTTAAAGTAAGGTATCTACAAACCAATTCGTTCTCTGGATAGGTAGATTAGAGCAGGTTTTGATCTAGATGTTCTAGATATTACATTTCTATTAATGCAGCCTAAGCTAGCAGGCACCTTTCTGTAAGCTTTGTTTCATGGCTGGTCTCAGGCACTGAACCTGACACTCATCATCATTACATCTTGTAGTTTCACCATTTCTTAAGAGGGAGCATCAAGACCATAGATGGTTCTTCTATGGCAAATGGATCCTGCTTCACAGTGAGGTCCTTGTCTGTTCTCACCTGACAGAAGTCCAGAGGAGCAAGGGGCAGGGAGGAGGGGGCACTGTGGAGAGTGGCTCTGGGGTCAGACAGAACTCAGTTTTAATCCCAGCTCTTGCACTTCACTGTGTGCCTTGGACAAGTGTCTTAACCTAAACCTCGGGTCGTCATCAATAAAATGAGGCAACTGTTCCTGTTATCAAGAGGCTGTTGGAAACAGTAAGTGACGTGTGGCACCTAGCATTCCATCTAGCACAGAGCAGGCACTCAATAAATGTTTACCACCCTGAGGCTTCCCTCTCTACTATTTCTCTAATCACCAGTTACAACTGTGTCTGAGCTGAGGCTGCTCCGAGAAAGGGCTTCCTACGTCCAGGATGGAGGTGACTGGTCTCTCCTTTGGTTGGTGTTGGAATGAATGAATTCTGCTAACATGGGAAACTGCCCTGCCTTCAGAGTCTCAAACCTCTTAATCTTGGCTTCAGTATTTGGCTTCCAGTAACTCCCTCTCTGGACCTCCATGTGCTCCTGACCACAACACAGTGAAGACCACCACTGTATTTCCCACTCTCCTAAGGAGACTCAGTCTCCCTATTTGTCAATTATACCGAACATCAACCAAAAACAGCTTCTTAGATCACTTCATTCCCACTGAGAAACCTTCGGAGGCACCTGCTATCTCCTGGTCAAGTCCTTCAGCCTGGCTTACTCTCCTCACTTGTGGTAATTATCAAGGAATACACAGATGCAAGAAATTTGTAGTGACTGCCCTACACCTTACTCCATACGGTTCCTAAGCATTACCTGTTGTCTTGGGAACTCTCTCTCACCTGCTTCTAACCAACTTCCCCCCATACCCATAGATCTCATAGAATCATAGAAAGCTGCTCTTTCAGTCTGTGTGCATTCCCCAATCATGCTGGAAACTTCATAAGGATAGAACTTACGTTGTCTTTAAAAAAAAAAAATTGTTGGGAGGGGTTGGGGACAAAACACTGAAAACGCTGTTCCATCCCCATCCACTTAAAGCACACAAGTCCTCTAGTGAGTGCTCCCATGATGCCAAGGGCCCTCGTCCCCAGGGCAGTAGACACATCTGAGCCCTGGTCCCTGTGCTTTCTGTTGTGTTATGTAATTTATATAAACCACCCACCTTCTCTAGACTATGTCTTCACTGCATAAAAAGGAGGGATAAGAATCCCGGCTCCTTCTGTCCTAAGAAAGGGGCGAGTGAGGAAGATCACAGACATGAAAACCCAATGAGTTCCCAGAAAGGGAGGACAATGGGACTTGTAGATCAGAGTACTGAAGCATCAGACATAACAGTGGTTCTCTTGATAGTTTAATGTTATATTTGCAGCATAAATAAGGCACAATATATGTCATGGCGAGGGAGAGAGGGAGAAGGCATGGCTGGGGGGATAACTGCTAAGTGGCAGGGGAGGCAGAAGGGACGGACGGTTAGGGAGAATAGAGCGAAGCCTCTGCCTCAGCCCCGTCCCGGGAGTGTGTGAGAGCCTGCTCACAGGGATCATGCTGAGTTGGATGGAGGGGAAAGGAGAAGATGGTTTTGTAACAAAATAGCCTGTAGCACTGCATCCTCCCACCTGACAAAGTCCACCACTGGGGACCGGGGAGACCCAGACCACAGTGGAGTTCCTTGATGAGATGGAGAGGCTTTGCTACATGTCAAAGATATACAGATGAGCAGAGATATAACCATAGATACACACTGCTTTCTTTTCAACAGATACTATGTCAGGAGGCTGCAGCTTCCACTGTTGGGGCTGGAGGCTCATCTCCCTGCCTGAAAGGTGTGTGTGTGTGTGTGTGTGTGTGTGTGTGTGTGTGTGTGTGTGTGTG
>NW_017731653.1:880516-915681 GCF_001890085.2 Hipposideros armiger
GCGCGCGCGCGCGCACAGGACAGCTAAAACTCCAGCTGGTCCTTCCTGTAACAAAGAACATGGAGTGACCAGTCTGCAAGGGAATATGGGACAACGCTTGTCCAGACCAGTGCAGGACAAATTTTAGGGATAAGTAGGACAAAGACAAACCTAGATTTTGAGATGAATGACATGGTTGTTGTTTTAATGGGAGTAGAGGGAGGGACTGGAGGAAATGGAAAAATACGTTAGTGCTAAGGCAGAGGATGGTACTTAAAATATCCTTGACACCCTACAATAATTTCCCAGCTGCCCCTAAGGTGATGGTTCTCAAACTTTAGTGTGCGTTAGAATCACTTGGAGTGCTTGGTAGAGCCCATCCCGAGTTTTCTGGTTCAATAGGTCAGGGGTGGGGCCCAAAAGTGCATTTCTAACGAGTGCCCAGACGCTGGTGCTGCTGACGCTGGACCCCATTCTGAGAACCGCTGCCCTAAGGGAAAGTCAAAGCAACTAGTGCTCATAGCTATTTTTTACAGCTAAAATGTCACTCACCAGGAGCTAATGCTGGTGAGATATCTCTGTCCTACCAGCCGCCAGTAAAAATCAAACCAAAAAACCCCTAGCAGTACAATACAAACTGCACCTACAATACAAAGGATATAAGCTGCCTTAACCTTCCCTTAACTCTCCCCAGACTCTTCTCATTCTGGGGCAGGATTTGACCCCAAAGAGAGATGAGTGAGCTGGCAAGGAGGGTGGGAATGATGCACATTCCTGCTGGGTTGGCACCCTGGGGGGTGGAGGAGGAGGGGCTTTATGTCTGTATGCACATCTGTGTGTTGTAAACAGAAACAGAGAAATAAGTTCTGTACTCTGAGAGGATGAGGAGGGTCGTGGGAGGTTGAAGATCCTCACCTGTCTTGTTCCTCCCTCCGCCCCCGTCAAACAATAGTCTAATGAAAGCAGAAATAGCATATCAACAAAGGCATATGTGATATAGCTAGGAGGATTGGATTCTAAACAGTCTGATTATGAAATAAAAAAATACATTTCCTTCCTGTGTATACAATGTACAATATTAATGAAAAATAACGATTTGGGGATGGGAAGGAAGCTATGAAAGAAAGGGAGAACTTTTTTGGGGGTGGGGGAGCTGTCTCAGGGCTAGCACCTTTAAAGGAGCCTCTCAGTGTGGAGCAGGGGAGCCTCAGAAACCAGAGGAGGAGTATCTCGATGTCTGCTTGGTGGTTCAGGCTGTAGACAGGGCATAGTTATGATTAAACACCCCATCTACCAGGATGTGTGCTGCTGGAGGGCAGTGAATCAGGAAAGGAACCCAAAACCAGACAATAGGCATAGGGAAGGCAGCAAAGTGAGGTTCAGTTAGGTCATCTCCTCTTTACCAGCATCATGAGTATATGGTCTAGTGCTTAGGGCCGAGCAGAGGAGTGGAGGCTGAAGGGAGTCAGAATTAGGGAAAGAGGAAGTAAAAGAGGTCCTACCTTTCCAGTCTCCCTTGGTGCTGGGGGAGGCTTTCTCATACTTTTGAGCTCTAAGCAAGCTTTCTTGTAGGGGAATGGGGCAGAACGCCCACAGACGGATGACCTGGCACTTCTGGCCCCCTTCTCTATGGCTTTGGGTGGCTAGCAGCTGTGTCTTTGGAGGGAGGTGAGAGGCCTGAGTCCTGTGTTCACTTGGAAGAGCCCCAAGGTTCCACACTCCCAGCTCCTTTCAGAAAGTGTCTTCCCGTAGGTCCCTAGAAAGGCCATGGTCCTTAAAGAAGGGCTAAGTGACACCCTCCATGATGTCTGGTTCTGGTCCAGATGAGTCTGGAAGGCAAAGAACAAGGGAGAGCGGCCACATGGCTGGCAGCGGTAACAAGGTCAGTGATTTTCCCCTTGACAATGAGGCTTCAGGGTAAGCAACTGCTCTGCCTTCTCAGTGAGACTGAGGACCAACTAAAAAGCTGTCTGGGGGGTTCTGTCCTGCCCTTTCCTCATGTTACTTTACTATGAAGGTTCTGCCAATGTCCCTCATTTAGGTCCCCAACACTATACTTCCAACTGATGAAAATGAAATAAGGACTCCCAACTGATGAAAATGAAATAAGGACTCAAGAGAATTAGACAAAGGGGCTTAAGAAACCAAATCAGACCTTCTACATAAATTAGCCATCCTACGCAGGGACAGGCTGGCAGGGCTCATACCTCCTCCAAGGCAAGCAGTTAGGCAGGGCATGTGTGTAGTGACAAACCGATTCTTAACTTGAAAAACACTTGACTGAAGGGGGAAGAAAAATAGTGAAGGGTCTTATGAAGGCTCCTTAGGAGCCATAAACTCAGTCAAGCTTAAGGGCAAGGCTGCTAGTGGGAAATCAAGATAATAAAAAATGAAATAAAACTAAAGCAGGAGAAAAGCCCAGGGAGCAGCCGTCTAGAGGAAAAGTCCTGAGCACAAGTTATGGCTGTGAATTGTTAAAGGCAAGCGGAGTCCCTGGAGGTGGTGCCCTGTACCCTGACCATCTGCCATGCCATTTGCTAGTCTGAGTCACCTCAGGGGCTGTTCCTGTTGGGTCCCGGGTGGTAGAGGATGAGAAAACCATGTTTTCTCTCCTTTCTCTTCACCAGGTGTGGCTTGTTCAGCACCGGCTCTGAAAAGCAGGAGGGGAAATTAAAAACAAATGCAGTAGAACATGTTATCTGACTGGCTTACCAGTTTATCACTCTGAGAAGACGGGAAATCTTGTAGCTTAGAACATTTCCTCATTCCCCTATGACAGCCAATTTTGGAAGACAAAATAAGAAAGGAAGCTGGGAGTTATTCTGTACGTATGTTTAAGATGGAGTTAGGCGAGATGGAGGAAAGGACATTCTTGGCTTCGGCAGATGGCAGAAGGTGGCTCTGGGACAATTGGAAGGGTTTCATACTTGAAGGGATATTAAAGCTGACATATCTATCCACAGGTCCCTGGCTTTGGATTGCTTCCTATGGCCCCGGTAGAAAGTGCATAGTTCAGAGCCAAAAGAAGTCTTCATGGGGAAGAAAGAGGGACAAGAAGGATGAATTTCTACCCCTGTAACCTGACTCTTCAAAGTAAGAATGGCTGAGAGCAATAGGCACCAATTTCCCAGGTAGGCCAGACCCTTCAAAAGCAGGGCTCTTCCGCTGAGATCAGTACTGCGCCTCCCCCTCCGCAGCCTCCCCCCCCATCCAACCTGATACTCAAGAAAACCCACTCAGAACATTGGCTATGATGCCTCAGAGTCCTGGGGTTTGGACTACGGAGAAGCACTGCATCTAGGGGGCAGACAGCAGAAAAAAAGCTGAAGAAATGCTGTAGAGCCAGAGAGACCTTGTGGCTAGGCTAGGCACCTGATGAAAGAGAAGGCAGATACAGAGGGTGTGGGACACTTGTGAATATAAAACCCTAGCTCAGAGAAGACAGATGCGTGAGGCTGAGAGGGAGGGGCGAAGAGTGAGGGAGCACAAGGGTCCCCTACATGACAGCTTCCAGAGGGCTGCATCTGAACTAGTTATGGAAGAGACACTGAGGCAGTAATGGGGACAGGGGAATGAAGACGGAGAGGCAGGAGCGGAAAGGTGACCATAAGGAATATGTATGCTCTGGTCAGTAAACTTTTATAAAACAAAAGAATCAATCCAGTAACCTGATGGAGCGAGCTGTAAAACTACATTGTTCCCCCCTGCCCTGATGATGAGACTGAAGGACAGAGTGGGGAAGGGAGTCAGCCAGTCAGATCCCAGGCTCCTCCCCTTTTCACTACCAAGCAATACCAATAAGGCCACAAGATGAGGTTGCCAAGGCTTAGAGGACAGTGGAAAGGACTCCACCACTAGACGGGGGAAACTCAAGAGACAAAATGTGGTACCCTCTGGAAATAGATGAAAAAGGACTAGAATCCTTGGGGTTTTGTTTCTTTTTACTTTTTTTTGTTGTTGTTTTGGTTTTTCTGGTGGAAGGCAGGGAGAAGGACTAAAGTTTATGGAAGAGCTGGAAAATATCGCTAGTTCATACATCAAAGGTAACCTTACATTCACTGTAAGTCAATGTCTTGACTAGAATTTTGGAAGGAGAAAAAGGGATAAATAAGCAGCTACTGGGAGACAAAGTCCTGAGTCCATTGGGGGTGGGGGCTGGGGAGGCTGGGGATGGGTCAGCAGGTGATATGCCATCAATTCTAGCTCCCTTCACCTAGCAGGAAGTGGCACATGCTGCTGAGGAACAAGAAGGTGTAACAATCACGGCTTAGTGGAAAGAGAGGGAATTGAGAAACCTGAAACCTAGAAGTGCGAGGGTTAGTGTTAAAAGAGACAGGTACATGTGCACGGGCAGGGGTGATTGTTCGGACCATCTGGAAAGGCCTTTGGCTGTGGGGACATCAGAAACGCCCCCTTGGGGGATGATCTATGTGGCTCTGGGGTTGGGGGGCTCCTAGTACAGGTGTCAACGTACACAACCATGTGGCTGAAGAGAAAAGCCCCGCATCTGTCCATTACTCACAACACACAATTCCCCCCCCCATACTGCCACGTCCAAGGCAGACGGGAGGGGATAAGATGACATCTCTCTTGGCTCTCGGACGGGCGAGCTCTGGCTGGGGACCTCTCCACCAGGGGAGGCATCATCTGCCCGCAGACTGGGACTGTGGGGTCATAATCACATGCGACTGTATCGGCATGCTCAGTTCTGTCCTTTGGCTGGCCATCTGAGTGAGGACTGAGGTGGCCACAGCTTCAGCTGCAGAGCGAACACTGAGGCCATTGCTAGGTGCTGTTGCTGAGCTGTGCTGAATCACAGGGGCTGGAGAACCCGTCGGCTCTGAGCTTTCCTTGGGGCTTTCTGCCAAGGAAGGAGGGCAAAGAGCAGAGAGTAAGTGGTTAGAAAACAGAATGAGGAAACAGGAGGGACTACTTTTGCCATAATTCTAAAGATGACCAAAGCTAAAGGAAGCCCCTCTCTTTTTTTGGAGGAGAAACTTCCTAGATTATTGACTTGTAAGCCATGAATGAGCTAGGAAACAGTGAGCTGTGAGAAGTGAAGCAAGAATTAGGTCCAAATTAAACTATCTTTCCCAATAAAGCGAATCCCCAACATGTTAATTATACTGTCTGGCTTTTAGGTCTTTGTACGTAGTTCATTACCTCTACTGGAACATTCTTCCTCTTATTAATGTTTTTAAAGTTGATTTAAAATAGATTTCTTTTTAGCTATCCTCTCTGATTAATTCCCACAGGAACTGAATCATTCCATTCTTTTTTATCTTCCTTTAGCAGGCAGTTGCACCACAGGTAATCCTGATAAGTATCAAACTACAATCAAATGATGTCATGAATGATCAGTATTTGTCAAAGGTTCACTTATCACAACAAACCCCAAAGAGGTCTGTTAGACCCTCCTGACTATCAATTAACGAGGCATTAATGATTTAAAACATTTATTATGAGTTATGCCACTCTAACTAAAGTGACAATAACATTTTACTAAACAAATATCTGAGCTGCATACAAAGATAACTCCATGTTGCTCATCAGTTAAGGAGTTTTATTAAACAGAAGACTGCTAAACAGATGTGTGGATTAAGGGCAAACTTCCAATAGTTGGTTGTATTTTTAACCTAATGAACGCCTGAGTCTTCTTTTAGGATTCAAATATTACCTCCTCTGTGAAGCCTTCTTTGTTGTGCTCAGGAAATTAACTATTTCATTGCTTGTGCTTTCAGAATACACATTCATTTATTTTCTGAGCATCATCTGTGTGCCAAGCACTGGGGTATATACAGAATAAAACAAGGGCCCTTTTTCCAGGAAGCTCCCAGTCTAGGGGCTCTTTGACTGGGACCTATGCTTGTCCTATTCACAGGTTGACAGGTTTATCTCCTCACAATCCGATGAGCCTCTTGTCTTTTTTTTTTTTGTCTTGTGTTGAGTACCTACTGTAATGTTTACACCACACAGCAGGAACTAAATACATCTTTGCTGTAACAAATAAGTAGTTTAATGGATTGACTACCTGTCAGAGGTCTTGCAGGGACTGAGTAGAAAACTGACTGAAGACTTCATACTAATAAATACTCAGTCCTTTTCTTACTGTAGCCCATGGAAAGTATTTGAAATAGTTTTCAAATCTTTGAACTAAACATCTTGAAACACTTTTTTATCTTGGTTTACAGAACATCACACTCAGCTACTCAGCTGGTTTTCCTCCTACCTTCTTGGCTGCTCTTTCTCAGTCTGCTTTGTGAGTTCCTTCCCATCTCTCTGACTCTAAATGTTGCAGTGCCCCAGGGTTCAGTCCTGGGACTTCTCTTTTTCTATCTATGCCCTCTCCCTTGACAATAACACTTCATCCAGTTTCATGGCTTTAAAAACTAACTATATGCTGCTGACTCCTATTCATATCTTCCAGCCTTTCCTCAGAGCTGCAGACCCATATAACCAGCTGTCTGCTGGTTGACTGCTTGACTCCACCTGTTAAACTCAGATCATCCAAAACTTAGCACCGAATATACCTCCCAATCCATTTCTTCCTACACTTTCCCCTACCTCAATTAATGGCAAATCCATTCTTGTAGTTGCTGAGGCCAAAAACTTTGGTGTAATTTCTGATTCTTTTTTTTCTCGTATACTGCCTCATATGGCCCAACATCAAACCCTGTCACTCTAACTTCAAAATATCCTGAATTCAACCCCTTTCACCACTTTCACTGCCACCATATTGGTCCAAGGCTCCATCATCTCATGCACATATGATTGCTATAGCCTCCTAAGTGGGCTGCCTGCTTCTGCCTGTGCATTCGTGTACTAACAGAGTGATCCTGTTCAACATAAGTCTGATTAGTCATGTCAGAGCTTTGCTGAAAACCCTCTAATGGTCAATGTAGAGTAAAAGCTAAGGTCCTCACTATGGCTGATGAGGTCCCACACAAAGACGCTCCCTTTACCTTCCTTACCTCATCTCCAACTACTGTCCAGCCCCATTCTTCCCAGTCCAGCCACGCTAGCCACCCTGATGTTCTAAAATATGCCAGGCACACTCCCACTTTGGGTCTTTGCATTCGCCCTTCCTCCTGCTTGCAGTACTTTTCTCATATAAATGCATGGCTAGCTCCCTCATTTCCTTAAGGTATTTATTCAAAAGCCACCTTATCTAAACTTACAAGCCTGCTGCCAACATTTCATATTTCTCTTCCCTGTGTTATTTTTTCTTCCAAGCATTTACTATTATCTATCTAAAATACCATAAATCTGTACCTAGTTATCTGATTTACTGTCCGTTTCACTTACTAAACTATAAGCCCCTCCAGGGCAGGGAGTTTAATTTAATCTATTTGGTTCCCTCAGCATATAAAATAGTGCCTGGCACAGAACAGGCTCAATCAATATCTGCTTAATAAATGAATGTACATACTAAAATTAAAATAGAGATGTTTAAAATTGGTGATGTGGTTACTCTTTTTCCATAGGAACACATCTGTGAAATGATAAAGACAGTAGAAAAATAATTCAATATGTCAAAATTTGATAGCTAATATTTCTATGAATTTATTTAATTTGTACAGGAAATTTGATTTATTAGTTTTTATCATTCATAAGCAAATTATTCACAATAATTTTAATTTCAGGATTGTGCTTGTCTTGAGCACAACTGTGACCATCTCTTTCTAGTACTATTTTATGTGTGCTCGTAGATTACAACATTGGCCCATCATTAGAAAGGTAAAATACACCCTCAAATCCCAATTCTTAATAAAACCCAATGTATCATCTGCTGTTTCTATCCTCTTGAGGCCTAGGTGGTGTCTTTGGAATAAGAAAGACGTACGTGTGAATCTTGGCTCTGCTGCTTCACCAGCTGTGTAACTCCAGGTACGTGACTAATCTGAGTGCAGTTCTCTTGTGTATAAATGGAGATAAATATCTATTTCATATGAAAATTGGGAAGACGGTAGAGTACCTAACATGAAGTAGGCACTCAATAAATATTGCCACCCTTTATCTCCAACTGTGATAGTTAGGATAACTCTATATTCTCAAAATAAATTTTTTTTAGGACTGGTTGCTCTGCAAAGGCTGCTCATTCGTCAGTGTGGAGCCCTCCAGAACATTCAGAATGGAGTTATAAAATTATAAATAGTTGAGACACTCAGTACATGTAGTAAACTGACTGACTGACCGTGCTTGGGTTGTGAGCCACTCACCTAAATAGCCTTGGGTCTTTTTCTGTAGTGCAGTGACTGGGCAGTCTTTATGAGCTAACAGCAGCTGTTTCAACTGAGCCACTTCATTGCGTAGTAACGTGACTTCATTCTGAGGAGGGAGGGAAGAAAAGAGTATCGAGAAAATTCATCCTCCATTCTCAAACCCCCAGTGCCCTCAAAGTTAGGACAGAATGCTGCCTGGATTTCCTCTCCCAAATCTGGGAAAGACTTCTGATCCAGCAAGGTTTTAGACAGCCCAGGGTCAGTATAATCATGAATTCAATGACAGGAGATGCTTACAGTATAAAGTAGGAATCTACAATAGAAAAATTACTCCTATTTAGGATAAATATGATTATACCAAAATTAATAATGCGCTATGTCCTCTAAGAAAGACTACTTCCAGGAATCTATTTAACAGAACAATGTACTCAAGTGCATACAATGTTCACTGCAGCATTGCTGTTCTAGCAAAAAATAAGAAACATAAATATCCATATCTTATAATATAACCACACTATAGAATGTACTACTATACAGCTAGCTATTTAAAAATGAGGTAGATCTTCTAGATACATGGCTAGATCTCCAGGAGATACTGTTAACCTATTTATGTTAAAACAAGCACACAATCCCTCCCTGACTCTCCTTACAACAACTATAAGTGAAAATAACATTTAGAAATACGTATTTTTTCTGGTAGGTACACCACAAACTTACCTACAGGGAGAGAATGAGTCTGGAAAAGGCATACTGAAGAGGGGCTTTGTTTTTATTCTACTCCTGTGTATGTGCATGTATGTGTACACTACACATGTGTTATAAACCTATTTACATATTACCTTTGTAATGAAATATTTTAAATAATCAGAAGGGAAAATAATATTCAAGAAAATATATGGATTATAATCATTCTATTTGTGCTTGTGGGGCTTTTTTTTTTCCTTTTATTAAGCTGCATTACCTGGGGCAAAGACACTTCCCTTTGGGGGTTCCATGACCATAGCCAGAGTCTACTCTGACAAAAAGAGCACCCTGGGGTGCTTAATTTAATCCTCTTCATCCAAATAGGTCTATGGATAACTCATTCTAGTAGCAGCTTTGGGAGTAGATGGTCTTTTCCCATCCCTGGGGAAGAGGTTTCGACTCTTTGTCAAGAAACTCTTCCCTCATTCTTCCTGGAATGTTTTCTGGATCTGTCCTAATTTAAAGAATTACCATCTTCTATTATGCTGTCCCACTTTTTTCTGATCCAATCCCACTTTCCAGATTCAACAATGCCAACAGTCATCCTGGACCCACTCACACTCAGCTGAATGTTCTGAGAAGTGAGTTCCTCTGCCTTCTTCTCGAGCGAGGACACCCACAACTTCCGCTTTTGGCGGCAGCGAGAAGCTGCAGCCCGGTTGCGCTCCAGGAAGCGCTGCCTCCGCTCGTCCGGATCTTCATCCACTGTGCGCCGCCGGCGCCCTCCTGTGCTAGGGGTGGGCTGGGCCGGTGAGACCTAATGCGGAGGAAGAGAAGTTGCGTGAAAGGCATGGCAATCCTTTCCTAATTAAACCTGATGTTAGGCACGTTAATAAGATCTGGTAAAGATCTGGTAAAGGGATGTGCCAGTCTCTGTAACCACAGCAAGTCTCATCGCTATGTCCCTTAGCGTGTCTTTTTTGTGGTAGTTCCTCGTTCCGCCTCCCATTTCCTCCCAGTCTTCTCAGTCCCACACTTAGACAAACCACAGCTCAGTTGGAAACGGATCCCTTCTGAGACAGACAAAATGAAATTAGTATCACTTTTTGTTTCTTAAAAACAATAGGGAATTGGGCCGGCCGAGTGGCTCAGTTGGCTAAGAGCTTGCTCAAGAGTGCGGAGCTCCAGGCAACAGCAGTTCGAGACTGGGCCCGAGCAGAGCTGCCGCTGAGCTGCCAACAGGTGGCAGGATGGCTCAGCTAAAAAACAAAACAACCAAAAAAACCAACAGGGAATCTTGTAGGCGCGGAAATTGTAATAGAGGGTGTCGGGAACTTTAAGTGAGACTATGGAATAAAAAAGTGTAAGAATCAGGCCAGCCAAGTGGCACGTTGGTTAGGAGTTGGCTGACGCCAGCTCTGAACAGCAGGGCGCTGGTTTGAATCCCACATATGAGGGCTAGTGACGCTGTGCCCTCTACAGCTAAGATGGTGAACAACAGCTCGACCTGGAGCTGGGCTGCCATGAGTCGCCTGCGACAGCGTAGGCTGCAGTGGGGCTGGCCAGCAGCAGGTGTGAGCTTTCGTGAGCCGCCATGATCGGCCGTCCAATGGCCAGCGAGCGACTGCCTCACCCCGGAAAAGCGCAATAATACCAACATGGGCCAGTGAAGCAACGTCCTCCACAAATAGACTGAAGAACAAAAGAACAGCAACTTGTCTGTTCCCCTTCCCCGATTCCCCAAAGCTGTTCCCTCCCCCAATTCCCCCAAAAAAATCTTAAAAAAAAAAGTGTAAGAATCACTGATTTGGGCAAGCAATATATACAAACAACTGGATGCTACAATAAGTTTCAGAAAGGGTTTTACTACTACCAGTGAGAATTAGGCTAATATGGAGAGATAAAGATTAGCATATTCTTTTTACATATAATCAGTTATTAATCATCCTCAGCAACCCCTCCCTCATATTGTTTGTTCTATTCTGTTTTTAAACAGAAAAGTGTTTTTAATCCCTTTATAAACTGGTGAGAGGGCTGTCTTTGTCTTTAAACTTCAGTGTCTCTTGTCACTAAGGCACTTTTGGGTCATCTTCCCTTTCTGTTAGCTGGTATGTGTTCAGAGAAAGCAGACCAATTTTATAATTAGTGGCAAAAATTAAAATGTAGGAAGGTAAGCCATCTGTATAAAAGAAACTACATAATGTAAAACAACGCCAAAAATAAATTTGTCCTGGATCTGTTGCTATTAGGGAACATCTATATTAATAGTTCCCAAAAGTCAGGGCTCATATCAGTTGCATGAGAATAAGCATGAGCTTATAAAAAACAGAATCTTATACTCCACTTCAGACCCCACAGAATCATGTTCTCCATTTATATAGAAAATCAAGAGATAATTTTATTTATTCAGACTAATATTCTCTCCCCCAAAAGAAAAATGGGGGAGGAAATTTTAAACTCAATTTAATGAGTTAGAGGTGTTGGGTCATTGCTTCTCACTACAGTAAGAGAAGTTTACACAAATTCTCTTGAGATTTTAAATTTCCTCTTTGTCCTGAGCTCATTGGAGCACATGTAAAGATTGGTGCTGTAGGAGGATGGGGAAAAGGAAATGATAGGTTCCTAGTCTCGCATCTACAACTCAGTAACTCATGCAGATTGCAATGGAGGTGAAAGAACAGGCTGAGAGAAAGAAGGGAAGAATGAGAAGAAAAGGAATCAGTGGGGACTTAAAAGGAAGTCATGTCATTTCCTCAAGAGGCAAAGCAGCACAACTCGGGCAAGGGGCTACTGCTTTACCATTCTCCAGGGACTGGCATCAGAAGGGGTTACACAGGGTGGGAAGGCTTAGCTTCCACCAAGAAAACTCAAGTGATGGCTTTTGTTGTTGGTCAAGCTTTAAGGCAGCATATGGCCATTAAATGTTAGGACATGTGGTGGTAACTGATGAAGCACATGGTGACATCAGTAAAAGAGGCTGGGCAAAGAATGCAACTCTAGAAACTGATCTCAGGTTATTGTCACCAGTCCAGTCTTGTATAGACAATACAAGAGCTGAGGCCTATTCAGTTTTCAAAGAAATTTACTAAAAACTGAGGCCTCCTTGAGAAAAGAAGTGGGCATCTAATTTCTCCATGATAAAAAGGGATTAAATTGATAAGGTTTTTTTGTTGTAAGATTTAATAGATGGGAAAGAGACTAGGGGAGCCTCCTTTGGTGCACAAAGTAGTCCAAAGTGAGGTTTTGTCACATTTTAGAGGGTGCTGCAGATACATTCTTTACATATAGATAAAAACAAAAAAACAAAAAACAAAAAACAAAGTTTGAGACCTCCTCTGTGACAGTTCTGCATTATCCAGTCTATTTGCATGTAAATATAACATAAGGGTGGATAATAAAATGGTGCATTTTACTACTATCAAATTGTCAGCGAGGACCAAAGCTCAGGAAGATGCCCAGAAAGCTGAAATCCATTCTTCTCTTAATTTTTCTGATCCTTGAAAAACACAGGACATAAAGAGTACTGGTGACACAGCTGGTTCCTCCATCCAAGGGCCCACCCAACTGACCTGTGGCTGCGCAGGGGATGGGGCATCAGGGTGTTGGATGAGGATCTGGCTCTGCTCAGGACGGGCCGTCACCATGGTGCTGGCAGTACCCACCACCATTCCACAACCACCATTGATTGAGGAGACTTGGTGGGTTAGGGTGGCTTTTAGTCTCTGTGAGGAAAGATTAAAAAAAAACCCAAAACAATAGCTTGTCAAGAGTAAGATTCTATCAAGGGTGGGAAGAGGGCTTAGCTTTTATTACTGTCCTTACAGATAGCTCAAATTCCCACACCAATTTTCCCTTAACAGAAGAATTAAAAAAAAATGACAGGGAGAGAGAATGTGCACCTGTATCCCTAAAATGCCTACTCTGTTCCCTGGCCATCATCCTGGGCACAGTTGGAGGGTGGGGGGTTGTTGAAGCAATCGAGTCCAGATGAAAGCTCTCTCCTGGAGCCTGGCCAGGTGCTGGTTACGCAGCTACACACCTCTTGGCCAGCTCTCCTGCCCACTCATCCACCCTCCATCTGTCACCCTGGATCTGAAACAGCAAGTGTTCCACTCCAAACAATCTGTGCTGCCTCTTCACTGTCACGGTCTATGTACCAAGCTTTAAAGGTGGAAGAGAGGAGATAGGAATCCTGAATCAGGGTCTTTTACTGTATAGACCTCACAACAAGGTGTCTTTAGCTTTGCAAGTCCCAGAAGGTTCCTTTGCTTGGCTTGCTTGAAAAACCTAGGCTGATGAAACCACTTCTTTCAGAAGGGCCAATGTTGCCCCAGGCTGGGATGTACTCACCATCTTGGCTTCTGATGGCATAGGGTGGCCAGAGGGAGAAATGGAACCACTGCTATTAACTGGTGGGCCAGGGATACCAGGAATGTTGGGCACCATAGACACAGGCCTGGCCAGCTGGATCAAGAGAAGGAAGAAAAACCAGAAGGGAACATAATACTATTGGTGGGCAATAGCTTCCCCAAATAAAATGCTTTTGAGATTGGCAAGTCAAGGCCTGTTCTGTGCAACCTTCCCATAGGGTGTGCAGGGACAGTCTGGGAAATACCTTCCCCCATGGAACACCACAGCATAGGGAATCTAATCCTTCAGTGCTATGACAATTTCTATGGGAAAGGCTGGGGCTGTATATTGAGGAAAGCGGTGGGCAATTTGGGAGGTGCTAAGTGCCAAGTGAAATCAACCAATCAGCAGGCTGGCAAGATCAATTCCTAGACCAGGAGCCAACTGTCCAGATGAGTCTTTATCTAGTGTTCCATAGTGCTGGATTGGCAGAGGTTAGTGAAGCGTTTGGGCAGGCTGCCACGCTCAACTAATACAGACCACAGCCCATGTTTCCCTGGGGCTCATGTGTGTTTATGAGCATTCAGGTGGAAGGGAGGGATTGGTGTGTTGGTAGGGTTGGCTGCCCCAACTGCAGAGCTCACCGATATAACAGAAGGCATCTGTACTGGAGGCCCTGGCAGCACAGGCATGGTCTGTCCATTAGCAAGATGCATGACGAGAGGGAGGGAGCCAGTGGGAGACCTAGAGGAGACATGAAGTGAAATGCTCACAATACAGACCCTTTTGCCTACGGATCTTCCTCCTATAATATAGCAGATTTTCCAGTCTTCTGTATTAGGGAAGTGAAAGGGCAGCACTGCAAAATCTTGACACCCTCATGAAGGTGGAAAGAGCAAGGAATGCTACTTACCTTACAGCTGGAGAGAAATGGCAAGATCTTTACACTGTGCAAATTAAGCAAACACCACTGAACTCGAATGGGTGAAAAGCTAATCCTATTAAGAGTTTTAAACAATTAAATAAGCATCCCTACCACTGTCATGTATAAATTCCATCCTGCCTTAGGCAAGGGAGACTTGGACCGAAGTTGTCATTTTGCGAAGTTGAATTATGTCATATGATAGCCAAATATGAATAAATTTCTCTCGCTCCTTTCCACTACCCTTTTGCTCTACCCTGCCCACGAAAGATGTTCCTTTGTATTTCTCCTAGTGGGTCCAGAGAACAATAAGCTTCAAGAGGCTGAATCCTGACAGTAACCTCTTAACTCGTGGGTACCTGGGGACAGGATCTCAAGTCATCTCTTTAGGAAATGTGTATGAGCCATGCCAAGAGTGAAGACAAATAGACAAACAAAATTAGGGGTAACAAAGACCAAGAATCCTAACTGAGACTGAGGGAAACACTAAAAAAAGATGAATTAATAGGTTTCATCCCCTCATTCAGTAGTGCCCCAATAAACTTCTACAGATTGAGATCAAGAACTAAATATATTGGGTTGTCGGAAAAGTCATGATGCATTTTTGCAACGAAAAACATAGAAAAAATATGTCATGACTTTTCCAACAACCCAATAGTTTCCTATGCAGCCTCCACCATTATGATGAACTTCCTAAAGTTTTAAGGATTCTTCTTTTAGATCAAAGAAATATTAAACCTCCAAATTAAGGAACTATTACCCTGAAATAAATACTTGCTTGTCTACTCAAAAGGTAAAGGAGATTCTGTTTATCCAGGGAAAATTTATTTTGAGAGACAATCTCAGTGACTCATTTTCCCAAAAACAGTCTTTGTTTTATCAAATAATTTCACAAAATGGAAAAAGATTCAGTCTTCACTATTTTTCCCTGCTCTCTTTACTTACCCCAGTTGCCTGTTAGATGGTGGAGCCTGTGTGATGACAGAGGTTGGGGAGGGAAGGGTTGGGTGAAGTGGATCGTAGCCCAAATGGAGAGGCAGGGAGCCAGGACGTACGATGGTAGGCGTCGGGGCAGAGATCATAACAGGCTTTGGGGCAACCTCCTGGGGAGAAGAGACCAACATATCACAAAACGCTTTAAGGGGCTGCTTGTAGGGAAGTATGCAGCTGGTAAAATCTACTATAAATTTATTGAAAAGAGCACTAGCATGACTCATGTTGCTCCATGGTCATGGACCATACCTCATTCACCCATTCAGTAGGAATGCTGAGTTAAGACTTTCTGCTATCTCCCTTTCAGGGATGATGGCTGTATGAATGAGATGACAGCTAAAAAAATCACTTGAAATCTTTGCAGAAGCACTGTAGTATCATATAAATTCTAAGAATTGCTATAATTTTTCACAATCTAGATACTGTCATTCTAAACTTGAGGCCTGAGTGTCCTCTGATCTCTAATGGGAAAAGGCAGGTATAAGACTGGTGATAAGACAACCCAATATCTCCTACAGACCCCTTTAAGAAAGGGCTATAGAAGTTTAAATAATGATCATGTAATAAAACAAACTGCTTCCCACTGTTAACTTGTTAGGATCTTAGATTGCCAGTGGCCACCCTGGCCCTGAAAACATCTCTAGGCAGCCTCTAGGACCTGGTTGCTGATGAAAAGGAGAAAGAGGGGGAATGTTGTAATGTTTATACAGGGGGTAGTTTTGGGAAGTAAAATTTGGAGGGGGGGTAAAATGAGGTGTAGATGCTCTATCCAAAGTGGACATTAAAATTAATGACTACTGGTAGAGCAGCAGAGACTGGAAGGAGTCATGAGGGGGCTTCTGAGGTTCTGATAATATCTAGGTTATAGACTTCGTGGAAACTCAGTGAGCTGTACACTTACAATTTATGTACTTTTCTGTACATGTGCTTTATTTCAATAAATTTATAAAAAATACTACTTTGTAAAAACTTTCCTTCAAAAAAATAACATTCAGAATCCTGGTAGATATTCCCTTTAAGTTAACTAGAAGACTTCCCTCTGGGAAGACCATTTTTTTTTTTTTCTAAATTGTTTAATGTCCAGCTTATAAATTATGTGATTTTTTTCACATATTAACTGAAGTACAGCATATTCAGAGTAAAGTGCATTAATCTAAAGGTTACAAATAAATGACTTTTTACATATGTAAAATCAAGACAGAGACCATTTCCAGCTCCCGTATCCCTTCCCAATCCATATCTTCCCTTACAAGAGGTAAACATTATTCTGAGTTCTATCATCATCAAATAATTTGCCTCTTCTTGAACCTGATGTAAATGGAATTATATAGTATGTACTTTTGTGTCTGAATTTTGTTGTTCAATATAACATTTGTGAGATTCATCCACATTGCTATGTATCATTAGTTATTTGTTTTAAATGCCATGTAGTATTCCATTTTAGAAATACACCACAATTTGTTTATTCATTCTCTTGTTGATGGACTACTTCCAGTTTTCTGATTATTATCAATACAACATATTCTCATATACTTCTTTTGGTGGACAGACACACTAATTTTATTTCCACATAGACGTAAAAGTGGAATTGCTGGGTGAATAGAGAATAGGTATAATTTATATAAATCTTCTAAACAACATTTGTTTAAATATAAAAAATCCTCCTGTATCACACACTATTTATGACTCAAAATAAAATCTATTAATTAATATTTGGGATGACTCTTGGTAGAGAATTTTACCTTGTCCTTGAGTGGCGGAGAGCAGGGGCTAGAGGCAGGGCTGTCAGGTGGGGTTGAGTCTACCTCCACTGGCTCCTCTTCTTTGATTTTGATGTCTGGTGTGGAAGGCAGAGACATATCGAGGGGCCCGGCAGCAGCCTGTTAAAGAGAGTAATGAGCATACTTTAACCCCATGATTCCCTTCAGGATGAATCTGTATCTTTCCAGTTAAAAGATGAGGGAATATACTTCTAAGAAGTTCAGCCCTTATTCAAAACACCAAACTGCAAATCAAAAAAATGTGGAGCCTAGGTTTTAAGTACAACTCTGGCCAAGTCATTTTAACTTCCCAGGGCTCCTGTTTCTCTAACCATAAAATGGAGATAACACCTGCTTCACCATGGTGAATACTTACAAAGATTCTCAAAGGGAAAAAATTGTTATAACGCTTGTAAAGACCCTGAAAGGGCGGAAAAAGATGTCATTTAAACCCATGCAAATATGACTGGGTCGTCAGGAAAGTCATGACATATTTTTCTGTTTTCTAATGCAAAAATGCATCATGACTTTCCTGACAACCCAATATATTATTTTCAGGACAATAAAATGATTACTGAATCCAGTGCCTGCCTTTCTCCAACTAGCTCTGTTGGCCACTGGAGGGCTGAGGCCAACACTTTTTCTGCCAACCAGAATGACTAGATTACCCAATTATCAATAGCAAATAAAGACAAATCGGCTATTAGAGTACGGCAAACAAGATAAGAAAGATCTTTTCCAGGGAACTCCCAATGCTCAATGGTGATCTCACCCCAAAATCTGGTGCTACAGGCTAGAAGTTAGGAAGATACGGTTTTGAGGTAACAAAGAAAGGAACGGCTGATTACTTGATCAGTGAAAGAAATTAGAACTTGGTCCTAGGAGCAGGACTGGAGAAAACCAGGAAGAAAAGAGTACTTTTCCAGCAGTGGTGCAATCACCTCACAGAACTGTGGAGCCATAAATGGCTTTGCAGGGAACAATGAACCATCTGAGCTGAGGGCCCTGACACTGCACCATGACAGGGGGCCTGGCATTGCAGTTCAGTTTCATGACAAAGTAGATCCTTTGTTCTATTCTTTCCATATCCTAGGCTGCTTGGTGAAAGAGGAGCTTGTCTCCCATTTTTCCCTTGCTACCTTAATTCCTAAAAACCTTCTTGGTAGTTGGGCAAACTAAAGATAATCTGGTGTCTACCACCTTAGAGAAGGCGGTAATGGTTCTTTTTCTACAATCTGATGGGGGTTGAGCAACAGCAAAGATGTCTTCATTTCTGCCCTCATTTTTCCTACATTGCTAGACTGTCAGGCCCATTGAGCTAATTCTGGGATTCCTGAAGTGGAGGGTGGTGGGAAGGAGAGGACTCTCAGTAAATACGTTTAAAACCCCCTCGGGGAATCTCCTACAAAAGCTGTGATTCAGGAAAGTTTTGGGCTCATAAAACACTCCTGGAGATGGTCTTTCACAGAGTCTGTGCTTCCTATCAAGGTGAGGTGAAGACCACCCCTGTGTATGCAGGAAGAAATATCGAGAGATACCCAATGAGTAAAGGCCTGACCAACTATGAATGGCCTCACAGAGGTGTCAGCTGAACTAAAACAACAGTGGAAAAGACCTGAAGCGTTTAAAGGGAGGCTTTCTTTTTTTTTTTTTCTTTAGATTTTTTTTAATTTTTACTGGGGAATTGGGGAAGGGGAACAGCCAAGTTGTTGTCCTTCAGTCTTAGTTGTAGAGGGCGCAGCTAGCTCAGCTCCAAGTCCAGTAACAATCCGGCCACCCGCTGGCATCTCAGGTCAGCTCAGCTCAAGGTGCTGTGTTCAATCGTAGTTGCGGGGGTGGGGCGTAGCCCACCATCCCATGCGGGAGTCGAACCAGCAACCTTGTTGTTAGGAGCATGTGCTCTCTCACCAGCTGAGCCATCCTGCCACCTGTTGGCAGCTCAGTGGCAACTCAGCTTGGCCCATGTGGGAATCGAACCGGCAACCCTGTTGCTCAGAGCTCATGCTCTTACCAACTGAGCCACTCGGCTGGCCCCGGGAGGCTAACTTTCTTAAATTTACTGTAATGGGTTTGGTTCAAAATACCTCACATTCTGGTGAAAACAATTTGACTGATTTCTTTGTTTTGGGGGAGGAAGATATGACAGGAGGGATGAAGTAGGGAAGCTGTAAGATAAAATTGTACCATATAGGTTGAAGCAACTGAGAGATAAGAGACCTGGGTCTCCAAAGAAACCCGAGTCTCCAAAGAAAAAGCATTATGAGAAGACTGTAGTTAGTTCTGCCTTTTGAAAGTAGAACTACAAATATATGACACTAAGTTGCCCCGCTTTTTTACTTTGAGGGAGATAACATGAAAAGCAGCTCATTGAAAGCTAGAGCATTTGGAAAGACCTCCAGTGATAAGGACACTTTATCTTGTATTCTTACAATTTAAGCTGAATGGAAAAAATCATGCACAACTCTCTTGATTTACCTGCTATGTCCATCTTAGAATGAAAGAACTGTGGATATTTTTTCTTATATCCTGGCTTTTCTATATGCTGATGAAATTCCATGCCTCACTGCACCATGCAATTATGGGAAGTACATGTGTTAATGTATATTTTGAGAGATATACTGGAATTTTTCTGAATTCTTATGGAACACACACCTGATTTTAAATAGCGACTAATATCCTAGAATTCTAATTCTAAAGTAAACTTTGACCTTTCCAGTTTTCTTTTTCCCCAAAAAGCCCTTATACCGTGGGAACTACTTTTCTTTGACTCTACTTCTTGAACTATTTCCTCTGGTCTTCCAAACTAAAGGATTCTTTAGGGATCTGAAATATAAAGGCTAAAATCGGAACCACAGCACCTCAGAATTAGGAGGGATTCCAACATTTTAATGCTCTCTACAATGTCTATACTAAGTGGCCTACATATAATTGAACACACTTTGTGATAACTTCCACCTGCTGGTCCTACTTCTACCTTTGGGCCAAAGAGAATAAAGTTAACCCTTCTTTTACATGAAAGCTCTTCAAATATTTGAAGACCAAACTTTTGTTCACATGAAATCTTCTCTTTTCCAAACAAAACTTCCTCAATTTCTCTAAATATTCTCAAAGTGACGTAATTTCTAGTTCTTTCACCATCCTGTTTGATCTCCTTTGGAAGGCACTGAACATCCTTCGTTAAATTGTTAGTGTCTTGAATATTACTAGAAAGCTACTTGACAGTAAGAGCCACATATACTGAAACAAAGAACGGTCAAAATTCAATAAATGTTTGTTGATTGACTTATTGAATAAAAACAGCCCAGGTTAGAAGTGAGCTCAGAAAAGAGTGGGATTTGGCAAAAAAAAAAAAGTTACCTAACAAAATATGAGTACTTTGTAATCTTTTAACATCTCCAACATATTCAAAACAAATAATTTAAACAAACAGATTACTGAACAAATGCTCTATTGGAAGTGCAAGAAGACTGATTTTTGGTGACGTCAGACTTGTGCTGATCCATCGTATGGACCCCTAAAGTCTTGGGTGGCTGACTAGGATTAGTGGGTACTACCAAGTCCATAATTTTGTGCTTTATAACCAATTAAGCAAATTATCCCGGGGCACGATGGGAATGGACTAGACCTGAACATCATTAGTTTTTCATCAAAATTCCAGCCTCTTACCTTTTTTTCATCCTCATCTGCAGCTTTCTTGAATTCATGTTCAAAGGAGCTAGCTAGTTCATTGAAGAGCCCCACCTCCTCACAGTTCTTTAGGAATCTAGTTGGAGTAGGAGTTTGATCTGTAGATATGAATATTAAATTCTATTTTAGTTTTAACCTGAAATTACAATTTAGCATAGATAGATAACACATTTTTATTCTTCTATTTTGAGAGCGTCTCTGTTAGGGCAAATTTGCTTTTCTGGAGCTCTCGTAGTAAAGGCTGGTGCTAGGCCACCAGAGGGTGTCTGTGCTGTGTTGCCTCAAGGCCAGTAGAGGGAAGACAGAACAATGTTTTGTTGTGTGACTATCCCTGTAACCACCTTTCTCCCAGAGGCTGGTTTCACCTCCCTCACCCGCAAACAAAACAAAACCACCCACCCAGGAGGAGTTTGTGAAACCTCCAGATTTGAAAATCAAATACAGTTAAGCGACATTTTCTCTTTAAACTTACTCCCTGCTAGGCCTGAAGTGAGCAGGTATAACCAGATGGACGTTAAAATCTGATGAGAAGAAGCTGAGGATCAGATGGTTGAGTTTGCTTGCTAAAGCTACCAAATTAGAAATGGTGCCTTGTCTTTCAGGGGCCACTGAGGTAAGGGTCTGTTACCTTCTGAAGGCATTCCAGGCAAATCTAGGGGCTGGGGAACAAGACAGCAAGATCTTGAGCTAGAAAAGGAAACTGCAAACAATAGTGCTCATTTCACAGAGACCTGGGCCCAGAGCAAATTCCGGAAACCAGGATATTTGGATTTAGATTTCCTAGCCAAAATATCCTCTCAGGGGCTCCACAAATCTTTCCTCAACACAGTGCCTCTGCCATTGGGAAGAGGGAGGCTCTCGGTAACCCATGGGAACTTTTCAAGCAACTTGAATTTTAGATTTGAACTTCTCTCTCCCCAGTCTCCTTTCTAGTTTTCCTCTTAAGTCACTTGAATCTTGTTCCCTGATCCGAACTTTATTATGATGGTTTTTGCTTGACATGGTAATCGCCTCACAGATTCATCTCATACCCCAAACCACTAGGCTGAATGACAGAAACAGAACCATTTAAATAATATTTTAAGGAGAGAGGCCTGAGGTTAAAATCGCTCCTTCTAGCATGATCAATTGGGAATAATCCAGTGGGATTTTTCCATGGAAACAACATAATTTTTTTTTTTTTAATTTAAACAAAACCTCTTCTGAATCAGAGTGTTTGGAAAAGTTACCACTACCTCCCAAAATAGTTTTAAAAGCTTCTCTGGCAGCTTTGGTTGGCCAACGATAAAGCCACTTTCCCTCCATCCCTGGGTGAGTGGAGGTAATATCCTTTAAGCTTAGAGAGAACTTCAGCAAGGGCACAGAAAAAATTACAACTCAGGTGAAACAGGATGGGGCAGCTAAGGGCACGGCTATGGCAGAAGAGGGCCTTTGCATCTCTGATCTGAGACTCAGACAAACTTCTCCCATTCCCGAACAAACAGCCTAACAGCCGAAAAATGTATAAGAAAACCCTTCGCCTGCTCTGATGATTCCGAAGCAATCAACAAGTGTTTACTCAATACTTTCTATGTGTTTTGGTGTTACATGTCTACACTTGTGCATAGGAGGAGGAGAGGAAACAGAAGTATAGGAATTTTGCCCAAATATAAGACATGGTTCTTGCCCTAGAGAATAACAGAATATTTTCTATTTGAGGGAAAAAAACTAATAAAACTAATATACATAGATGGCTAAAGTAATCTACATAATATACGTACATATAATGAGAGACTCGTCAAGGAGGCCAGCTGGGAGACTATGGAGAAACCCAAGCATAATGAGGATGTGGCAGGAAGAGCAGGATGGAACAGAGCAGAGAGAACTTGAAGGAAGAATAAAACAACTCAAGATTTTGAGAATACTGATATCATAGATAAGGAGTTGGGTTAGGGAACAAAGAAATAAATTCGGTCATCAACATGAAGATTTGAATGACAGAAAGACAGCAAAGTTAAGTGTTCAATTAGGGGTTGAAATACATGTGCGACACAAGGTCTTACTTCACAGGTATGAGAATTGCCAACCTAAATGGGAATAGCTAAAGTCATGTGCCACCAGATGAGAACTCCAGAACAGCATGCAAAGAATAACAGAAAAACACTTTCTCTCCTTCGGACTGGTCCTGTATCGATTTCTCTCATCACTCTTGGAGACTAGGCATAGGCCCTTCCACCCATTTGTAATGACCTCTCCAACTTGATAACCTTGCCTCAAATTTACCTCTTTCATAAACTGTCTCTGACTAATTCCACTTAATATTAATTCTGTTAGTATTTTTATTGTTTGTTATTCACTTGTACTGGACTGCAAATACTTTTTTTCCCACGTATATATGACTTTAAAAATTTAAGTATGCATTAACTACATATATATTTAAACCCTATCCACTCTTGCCTAAGACCTCCTCCAGGCTTTCTTATGGATCATTAATGGCAGTGTCCCTACTCACGTCTTTTTCCAGGAATTACAATCTATAAGTTCCTAGCAAAGTACCTTGTGTACACAGTAGATATTCAATAAATATTTGCTTAATTAATAAGGAGGGCAAGTCCCTTTCTTCATGTGTATTAGTATGGAGAGAAGGCTCTCTCTCTCCTTCTCTACATCTACATCTTAAGTAGTATTTTGGCCAGGAGTACTTAAAAGAAATTGTGCCTTACCTGAGTTATTAACTGATGTAATAACCACCAACTAAATCCCCTATTGGTTAAATACTGAGGTAAGCTTGCTTGACTCAGGCTAATTCGGAATCCCTCATGGTATCAAAATAAAAAGCCCATTTTGGTTCATCTGTCCATCTAGCTGAAAATGGCACAAAAAGAACTGCTGCACGGTTTGAGAGAGGTTGCTGAGAATGGTCCCTTGAGATGGCATATGTAAGCAAGACAATATCTAAAGAAACCGGTGAGAGATTCCAGGTTACCCAAATTGGCTTAGAAAAGTCCCACTGACTAAATGTCTTGTTTGAGCTTTGGACATGTGCCCTCAGTGGTGTCTGGGTTCACAGGGGAAGCTGAATTTACGAACTGACAATCTGCCTGCTTGGGGAAAACTGACACCCGGTGAAGGGAAGCAGCCAGGCTAGGTCGGTCTCCTTGCTTCCTTTTGTTCACCCCTTCACTGTGGGGAGTGAGAAATGTCAAAGGCGTCTTTTGTCTGTAAATCTTCCAAAGTCTTAACAAAAAGAAGACAAGGGGGGGACAGACTGAAAAAAGCTAAGACAAACGTTCAACACACCTATTCTCAAAAACCGCAGAGCCCAATCTTGTATTAACAGAGAATGGAGGGCACAATTGAAACTTGGGAGCTTTTAGTATTCCTTTTTCCTGATTAAATGCAGATCACAGAAGGGCTCTTAATGGGAGAAGGGGAGTATAGCTCCCAGTACATCTGTTCCCTGGTATTAATCTTAACTGTCTGGTGATATCAAGACACGTGGCTTCTGGGGCAGCAAATACCTGCAATGATGACTGAGTCAGTTCGGGCTGGGCCAAATTTCAATGTCATCTCATGCTTGTGTTTATGAACTGCCAGGTGGTCCTCGTTTGTAAATCTCTGAAACGAAACAGAAACAGAGATGTGAAAAAAAAAAAAAGAAAAAGCAATGCAGTGCCCTTTTACAATGTCCTACCAAACATCCTGCAATAAGGTTGGTCTCTGGAAAGAAGGACTAGACAGGGAACGGAAAGGAGAAAACATTGGAAGTGAAGGAAAAGGACTGACGATGGGTTTAAGAAGATAAAATGGGGAAGGAGAAAAAGAGGCACTAGAAAGCTAGGAGGAGAGAGGAAGGGGAAAACCATAGCAGCAACTGCTCTGTAATATTAGGTCCAAATGAAAGGAACAGACAGATTGTTGGTGAAGTGGGGTCCATGCAGGAGACTCCAAATGAAAAAAACATTAAGGCCAATTCGTAGTGAACAAGGGGGAAATCATTTTTAATAATAATAATAAAGAGAGAAGAAGGGAAAGGCTGGGTACTCATTGGTCATCACAAAAATAGGAAATTCAGAATGAAGTTCTCCATGGTGGGGCTGAATCAGACTATTTATGAGGGGGCTAACAGGGAGATAAATTATGCAGGATTAGGAGAACCATTTAACTTCCTGGCCCCCATAGTGCTACAGCAGGCGCCTGCCCAGCTATTTGGCTCTGGGTTTTAATGAGTCAGGATGGAGCCGTAGAAAACAAAGGCCCAATGGCCAGCAGTAATGGCACATACCAGCCCCACTGGCCAAATGCTGTCTCGGGCAGCCCGCCTAGGCTCCATCAGCCATAAAGGGGCCAGTGCAATGCTGCTGGCTATAGAACGGTAGAGTAAAAATGCAAGCAAAAATTTTTTTTTGTTAGGGTAGGGAGAAGCCTGCAGGCAGGATGAGGGGAAAGGAAAAGGAGATTGTACAGAGATTTTATTTAGGGGTTTGGGTGAAAGGACAATGAAAAGGTGAGGCTAGGTGTGCCTCGGTTTATGACTGTTTCGACTAAGTAAGGCAGGGTTACTGGACAATAATGTATGCTCCGACCCCTTCTCTAGAGGGGGAGGTGAAGGGAACAGATGAACAGCAGTAATTCAAAAGAATGATACACTCAAAATTCCCTTTGAGGCTAGCTGCCCATGTTCCTTCATTAAAACATGCCTGAAACACAGTAACAGCTTGGATGCTGCAGTTTTTCACAGCTCTTTTACCAGTCAGGCTCTGAAATATGGCTCTATTTGTCTTTTTCTTTCTAAAAAAAATGACTGGTTAGTCCCCTCTTTTTATTCTCCTTATTAGATACACATTTCCCACCGAACACTACCTTTAGCCCTCTTTTACACAGCTCTTCTTGACAGCAAACTAAATAGACAGGAGTTGGCCCTATCCCAGCTCCTATCTAGTCAAGAAAGCAACACTGAACTGTTTACGTTCCTTTATTTTACTTGAAATAAAAGTAGCTTTCCCCAAATCTGCTCCGAACCCTATCACAACTAAAGCCAGCTTAAGATCTAAAGTCTTTCTAAGCTAGACTACAGGTCTGAAGGGCAAAGGGAATTTTCAGTTACAAGTATAAAGAACCAAGAAGTAAAACAGTCAAAAGAAGCATGCCTTAGTGGTTTCCGAAGTATCTGGGACAAAACTGAATGAAGTGTGGGGAAATTCAGTCAAGAACTTTAGTGTTCTCTACTATTGGTTAACCCTAGGCAACAACTTTTTCCGTCACAGATTTTTCCTTATGGGAATAAGGGTGCGGGTGGGGGAAGGAGGAGCTAATCTGTTCCCCAGGGGTATGACATCTGTAGGTTGAATAAATTTCTGTAGTGAGTATGGGACTGCCAGGTATTTGGTAAAAAGAAATGAGAAGAATCTAGTCTACAATGGAGAAAAAAACATCATTTTAGAGGGATAAGAAGAGTAGTAGATTAGGCAGGGGTATACATTTTCAAAATGCATTGAAAAATGTTATAACAATCTTTTTCAAAACTATGTTTATAAATTTTTCAAGGAAAGTTCATGTAGGTAGCTTAGAAATTTTTGCACAATGTTGTAGAATCTAGAAGAATGACTTTCAAGCAAAAAATCCTTTTCTACTATCAGAAATCTAGTTTGCTCAAAACTGAGCTGGGAGAAAGATTTTAAACCTCCAACAGATTTTGCTCTTGTTAGGATTGTTTAATATTTTAAAAGTTAACTCCCCTTCTGTTAACAACCTTGGTGCAGAGTCCTGACTTGTTTTATTTGTCCTCTAGTTCTTGTTCCTCTGTTGCACACTCCCCACTTCCTTCCACACAATCCCGTTCCCCTTATTTATTTTTCCCAAATCAAAAGTTGGGGTCTGAAGAGAGCTGAAGGTGGCTGAAGGGATCTTCCACCTATCAGCAACTCAGAGGGTTTGATAACTGTGAACATGGATAGGAAAAAAAATTACATCTTTATTTTCATTAAACTTTAACTGATATTTAACATTCCTAATTCATAACAGAAATCACAAGTATTTTCATATTGCACTATAGCTATTAGATATCTCAAAATATCCTTTATACTCATCACTACTTTGAAATTAGGGTAGTCACCAGACCCACCGTTAGAACATGTTATTTAATGCACTAGTAAAAAGGCACATATATTACATTATCAAATATTTAAAAAACATTTTTGATAACTGCATTTCAAAGTAATTCATCTCTTTTGGTATCCAATGTATTTTATTTTATTAATTTTAAAAGGTTATTCTGAGAAAGGATTTCATAGGCTTCACCAAGCTAGCAGTGGAAGTCATGACACCACAAAAGTTAAGAATACCTGACTAAACCAGGTTGCGTACTTCAGAAGAGGAGCCTAGTGGGCAGAATTTTAAGAAGGAGGGCCTGGTCTTGGCTCCAGGCATGTCTCCCTGCTATTTCTAACACAATTCTTGTACAGCTAGAGTAGGAGGGGGAGAAAGAAGTTTACTGAAGCTTTTTATCAAAGTGAATGAATGTCAACTTGGCTATTATTTCATTATTCCTTATATTCTCTCATTTATTGAGAGTTAACTCTTAATAATTCTCCAGATAAATCTTGAACTATATGCTTAGAAAATATTCCTTTGAAAGAAAATTCTCAATTACGGGGGGCTCCCTAAAGAATTTTCTTTTTGAATTATTGCCCATTAAAAAAAATCTAGCTGCCTGTTAATACCCTTACTGGGTCTTCTTTTGTTGTTTCATTTTACCTATGGCTAAGGTTTTCGCAAAGAGCCACTCAGAGAACACTCACTCTGGCTATTGGGCAAATGATGATAATTTTTAATAAATATGTAGATATTAACCATCTCCAGGAGACAGAGGTCTGAAATCATTGAAAATGGGGCTAAAGGGGCCAGCCGAGTGGCTCAGTTGGTTAAGAGTTGGCTTAAGAGCGCGAGTTCTGAGCAACAGGGCCACCGGTCCAATTCTCACATGGGCCAGTGACGCTGCGCCCGAGCTGAGCAGTCACTGAGCTGCAAACAGGTGACAGGATGGCTCAGCTGGTGTCACAACAAGATTGACTGTTCAATGGGGGGCTACGCCCACCTGCAACTAAGAGTGAACTCCGCACTTTGAGCTGAGCTGGCGCCCAAATGGCTCAGTGGATAGGGCGTGTGCTCTTAACAACAAGGCTGCCAGGCTTGACTCCCGCATGGGATGGTGGCTACGCCCATCCACAGCTAAGACTGAACTGGAAACCTTAAGCTGTGCTGCTGCTCGGATGGCTCAGTGGATAGAGCATGCACTCTTAACAACTAGGCTGCTGGTTCGACTCCCTCATGGGATGGTGGCTATGCCTACCTGCAACTAAGACTGAACACAGCACTTTGAGCTTAGAGGCCACGAGCTGCCGATGAGGCAGCCAGATGGTGACTGGCACCTCCACAACGAAGATTGAAGAACAACAACTTGGCTGTTCCCCTCCCCCAATTTCCCAATAAAATCTTTAAAAAAATAAATTAAAAAAATGAAAATGGGGCTGAAGAATTTAAGTCAGACTGGATCAGGAAGGTAGTTTGTATGCCTTGGGAGAGGATTTGCATGGTAACACAGGTTTAGAGTCTTATTTGCTCAAGTAAATGAGGCAGGACAGTATAAAAGGAGAGAAAAGTATTAGTGCTAATTTGCACCCTATTTAGAGACCACGATGCTTTACATCTGCCCTATCCAATATGGTAGCCACTTGTCACAAGTGGCTATTGAGAACTTGAAATGTGGCTAGTCCAAATTAAGATGTATTATAAGTCAAAACACACACTGGATTTCGATGACTTCATACAAAAAAAGAGATGTAAAATATCTCATTAATTTTATGTTGATTACATGTTGAAATGAGAACTGTTTGGATATATTAGGTTAAATAAAATATTAAAATTAACTTCACTTGTTTACTTTTACTTTTTAATGTAGCTTCTAGAAAATTTAAAATTACATATGTGGCTTGCATTTGTGGTTTGCATTATATTTCTTTTGAACAGCTGTGATCTAGATAATATGCCCAAAGATCTAATAGGAATTTTAATCATGTGCCAATCTGGAATCTTTCCCCCCAAACCCATTTTCTCTAAATGCAGCTTACACTATATGACAGTGGCTCTCAACCAGGGGCGGCTCCACCCCCCAGGGGACATTTGGCAATGTTTGGGGACATTTTGGCTTGTCACAAGTGAAGGGATGCTACTGACCTCTAGAGGGTATAGGCTTGGGATGCTGACAAATATTTCATAAGGCACAGGACAGCTCCCCAAAACAAAGAATTATCTGACTCAAATGTCAATTGTGTCTCTGTTGAGAAACACTGCTACAGGGTAACCAGGAAAAAGAGAAAGAAACAAGAAAAAAAGGCTGTTTTTTAGTTCTGCTTGCCAAACTGCCAACACATGTTTTTGGATTTGAAACTTGGAAGGAAAAAAACAGGCAGAAAACTCCCAACCTCACTTTATAAAATGGCTGATGTACTACAGATCTGCAAATACTTAGGGAAATTAGGAAGATGGAGACAGAAGGCACTGTAATTGGGAGAACAGATTAAATGGAATTTTCATGCATTGCCTTGTTAGTAACAAAAAGATAATATAGAACAAGCAAATCAAAACAATTTTGGCTACATTTGATTTTCACTCCCCAATAGAGAAAAAAATAGTGAGAACGGAGATATTCTTAGTTTAAGAAATGTTAATAAGTATAAAATGGAATATCAGCACTATGAGGAAGTCAATCTGAAAACTGGTATTAGCTGCAGAATGGGCAGGGAAAGTATAGTTTTATATGAACAATTTTCCATTGGAGATCTCTGGTTAAAACACTTCCCAGTTCTAGGGCGTTTCCTTCACACCGATCCTCTGTGATAGGAGAATCTGGAATCCTACCTGCTAGCAAACTGACTAAATGAAGAGAGCTAAATAGAGTTAGGAATGTCTTGAAGAACAAGGATGGTGGGAACTGTAAATCAGAAATACATTTCAATGAATGAAATCTTAAGATTTTTAATCTTTAAAAATTGGTGTATAACATACACAAAACACAAATCTTAAGTGTACAGCTCAATACATTTTTATATAAGTATATGCCTGAGTAATCATAACTCAAATCAAGAGGAGTGGGGGCATGGGCAAAAAAGGTGAAGGCGAGGGCCAGCCGAGAGGTGTGTTGGTTAAGAATTGGCTTGGGGGCCGGCCGAGTGGCGCGATGGTTAAGGGATGGTTTGGGACGCCAGAGGGCCCCGGTTTGGATCCCACATATGAGGGCCAGTGACACTACCCTCTCAGTTAAGATGCTGAACAACAGCTCAACTTGCAGCTGGGCTGCCGTGAGTCGCCAGCGATGGGGTAGGCTGCAGCCCCTGCTGCAGTGGGTTGCCATGGGCTACCGTGTGTAGCTAGCAGCCAGTGTGAGCATCAGCAGCTGCAATGAGCGGCCATCCAGAAGCCGGCGACTGATCTGCCTCGCCTGGGAAGAGCGCAATGATGGTGCCAACTTAGGCCAGTGACGCAACGTCCTCCACAACTAGACTGAAGAACAAAAGGACAGCAACTTGTCTGTTCCCCTTCCCCCAATTCCCCAGCGCTGTTCCCATCCCCCCAATTCCCCAATAAAAATCTTAAAAAAAAAAAAAAAAGAATTGGCTTGGGACACCAGCTCTGAGCAGCAGGGCCCCGGTTCAGATCCCACATGAGGGCCAGTGACGCTGCACCCTCTACAGCTAAGATGGTGAACAACAGCTCGACCTGGAGCTGGGCTGCCATGAGTCGCTGGCAATGAACAGCGTAGGCAGCAGTGGGCTGCCGTGAGCTACCCTGAGTGGCTGGCAGCCGGCGTGAGCTGCTGTGAGCCGCCATGAGCAGCCATCCAATGGCCGGCGGGCAACTGCCTCACCCAGCAAGAGCGCAATGATAATACCAACATGTGCCAGTGAGGCGACATCCTCCACAACTAGACTGAAGAACAAAAGGACAGCAACTTGTTTGTTCCCCTTCCCCGATTCCTCAACGCTGTTCCCCTCCCTCAATTCCCCAATAAAATCTTAAAAAACAAACAAACAAACAAAAACCTAGGGGAAAAAAAAAGGTAAAGGCAATTAAGAGGTAAAAATTTCCAGTTATAAACTAAATAAGTCATGGGGATCTAATGTACAGCATAGGGAATACAGTTGTAATAACTGTATGGTGACAGGTTACTAAAATTGTCATGGTGATTACTTTGTAAGGTGTACAGAGATGTCGCATCACTATGTTCTACAGCTGAAACTAATAAAATACTGTATGCCAACCATACTTTAATAGTAAAAAATTTTTTTCATGTCCTCAGATTTGTACTAAGAATCACAGTATTTTTTATTGTATTTCAGAAAACCAAGATTTTATAAATATGAAAAATAAGTAAAGTTAATAAAGTAATTATTGGCCTCTTCAAGGGGAAAAAAAAAGATATGAAACATTTCAGGCTCCCTAGAAGACTCCCTCAGACATTTCTTTTCTTAAAATTTTAAGTTAAAGAATTATTTGAAACAATATAGTACCTGGCATACAGCAAGTACTTAGCTAGTCTCTTCTCTTTTCCTTTTCTAATTTTAAGGTAGGCAGGTATTGTAGTAAAAACTTGTTTTTCTTTGCAAAATAATTCTAAACAAGTTAATGTTTAGGGAGAGTTCTTTTCCTAATCCCGTTAACACTAGTCTCCCAGAAGCTTTGTGAAATAGCAGCACTAAAAAGAACTAAAGAGAAGGCTCAGGGCAAATGAGAGCTCAGGTTAAACTAAACATAAATTTTTGTCTGTTGACTCTGAGCCAGGCACAAGCATATGGGTATTAGAAAGGTAAGTTTCAAGCTAAATCCTTAGTAAAGTATTGTGACCAGTGAAATTTCTGTGCAATATGCACTCAACCCCTAGCCAAATTCATTCCTGAGATGTTATTTTTGGCCACACAGCTCCAGTTTCCATGTGGATTTGCCTCACATTTAAAAATGCTCTTATATCCTGACCTATGATTAATTCACGTCCCTTTCCTTGTTTTAGAAGAGTAGGCTGCGGGAAGGAGCCAAATCAGGACTCTTCAGTTATTGAGAAATGAGCTCTGAATGCCTACACTATCAGGAAACAATACAAGGAATTGAGTTTATATTTGTGATAATCCGAAGTCATTTATGCTGAAACCTAACTATACCCCTTCTCCAAAGTTTCTGGGTTTGGCAGGGTTTCATGGAGAGAATAGCTTTCTTTTATTACAGTATCAAGTACTCTTGGGCATATTCTGATGAAGGAAAAGAGTATGAAATTGCCAGAGAAAACCTGAGAAACTATGGGGAGCAAGCTCTAGCATATAGTGATATTGGCGCTGAGCAGGGTGGAAAAAGGAACTGACCTTTTCTTGAACACTAATCACTTCAATTGATCACATATTCTAAAGAAACTGGGAGATCTGCAACAGTCGTAATAAGGTTTCTTTCTCACCCTCACTGCAGTGCTTCTATTCCCAGTGCGAGTATGGTATCATTTATGCTTAGAAAAGTAGGGAAAGGGAGAAAGGAAGGGACTAAATACACACACCTCAAAGCCAACGTAACTTTCATCTGTACCTTAGTCAATCCTCGGCTCAAGATGCTGCTGTTTACTAAATGAGTCACACATCCTGCTTTGAATGCTTCATGGCTCTTGAATGAATCATTTCAAAGTACGGAATTGTTCAATAAATAAATACAACCACAGCAGCCACAGCTCATAGGCTGCGTGTGAGCAAGGTAATTTATAGTGGCAAAATAAGAACAGGAAACTTCTTCCCAAAATACCCTAGAGAAAATGTTGTCAGGGGAATGAAGGAGGACAAACTACAGGGAGGGGGGAAACCCACCAAACTGTACCCAAGGTAAACTCCTTTGTCTATGGGTTGAGGAATTTTCTGTTTTGGGAAGGCTGTTTGAGTGTCTTAAAGAGAAGACTCTGGCAGCTGACTAAATTAGTCCATGGTAAAAAGAAGGAATTTTGAAAGCAGAGACATTATTTGATATAGTTGGTCTAATGGCGAAGCCATCTGGTAGAATATAAGCTCCTCAAGAGCAAGGATTCTAAACTGTTTGTTTGTGGAATATCCCTAGTACCTAGAAAGTACCTGCACATAGTAGGTGCTTAACAAATATTTGCTGAATACATTCCAATTAGCTTCTATCACTGAAGTTCTACAAAGCATCCTCAACTTACAAAACTCTTGTCCATATGTGTACAATGGTGGGAGAATTTTGATCATCCATATCCCAAAGGAGAGTTGATTTTTTAAATATCAGCTCTTTGCTATGGAACTAGAGGTTGGGCCCAGTCAGGACCAAGAATACCCTAAATGCAGGAGCTAAGAATAAGAAATTAATAGACTTTCAAAAATTAAGACAACAGGAAAAGGTCAACAGAGAATTTAAGGCACTGGGAAGAGTCTGACTCTAACGGGGAGGGGGTTGAAATAATTCCCAAAGATTTGTTTTTTTTAAAGATTTTTTTTTTTTTAAGATTTTTATTGGGGAATTGGGGGATGGGAACAGCGCTGGGGAATTAGGGGAAGGGGAACAGACAAGTTGCTGTCCTTTTGTTCTTCAGTCTAGTTGTGGAGGACATTCCTTCACTGGCCCAAGTTGGCACCATCATTGCGCTCTTCCCAGGCGAGGCAGATCAGTCGCTGGCTTCTGGACGGCCGCTCACTGCGGCTGCTGGCTGCTGGCTACACACGGTAACCCATGGCAACCCACTGCAGCAGGGGCTGCAGCCTACGCTGTAGCCGGCGACTCACGGCAGCCCAGCTCCAGGTTGAGCTGTTGTTCAGCATCTTAGCTGTAGAGGGCAGTGTCACTGGTCCTCATATGTGGGATCCGAACCGGGGCCCTCTGGCGTCCCAAGCCAGTTCTTAACCAATACACCACTCGGCCAGCCCTCCCAAAGATTTTAAAGGAATGTAAAGTGCATAGTTTCCTGGTCCTCCTATATTTTTGTGACTTTATTTTCTCCTATTTTTCCACTAACAGTTCCTATCCAGGTAAGCCGCTCTACTGATCTGCAAAGTCTACTTGTTTTCAATTTTGTGCCTCCACACAAGCCTTATTCTCAGACATGTCTTCCCTTCTCCCTTCAGTTTATACAAATCCTACCGTTTACCCAAGGCCCAGTTGAAATCCAACGGCTTTTTGAAAGCTTCTCTAATGACTCTCATCTTTAGTGGTCTATCTTTCCTGAACTTGTATGGTACTACATAATTTAGAGTTTTAGTCTGTATGGTCTCATAATTTTATCCTTTAAAGTAGACTGTAAATCACTAGAGTTAAAAATGTAACCTACATTCTTTTTTTTTCTTTTTTTACATAAAACTTAGTTTATTATACACCCAAGCAGTGCTTCTCAAAGGGCAGCACCATTTCTTGGCTGAGGGAGTGGAAACATATCATATCTTAGGGGCTTTTCAAAATGCAAGAGTATCCACCCGTGGAAAAACATTCTAATATGTCTTTTTTTTTTTAAAGCACCCTACAGACTTCAAATTCTAACAAAGTAAATATCCATCTTTAATCTCCCACATAAACAAAAAACTCTTTGGGGTCCCCCCTTTTTTACAAATTAAGGGGTCTTGAAACCAAAAACTGAGAAAACCACTGTAGTTTATCCTTAGCCATATTTGGTCAGATTCTGGCTCTGAGCTCATAAAGCACCAGTGTGATGCAATTACCAAAAACTCCATATGAGGCCCTGGCTAGGCTGAGCTTTATGTCCGTTAATAGCCCAGGAAGCTGACTTTTGGTGACCTATTGGTGTTGGACTACTTAGCTTGTTTGCTCCCTTGTTGCCTCCGTTTTATTTGTTCCCTTCACCCTTGTTTTCTTTGTCTCATTTTTTCTTTTGTATTAGTTTTAGATTTAATCAATATAGTTGTTTGTTAGCACAGTTGGTGAGGACACTTAGTATCATCAGTGAGTGTATTAGAGGTCACGATGTCTCATGACTTTTCAGACATCCCTGTTGACCAGGGGCACCACCATCTCGTGCATTATAAGCTGCTGGCAACCATTGGCAAGGGCAGCTTTGCCAAGGTGATGTCGGGATGGCATCTCTTGACAGGGACGTCGGTGGCCGTTAAAGTAATTGCCCAAGAGGCTGTCGAAAGACTTCACAAACCTTTCCTGCCAGAAGCCAGCTGTAGGGCAGCGCTGAGCCATCCTAACACCATCCGGCTCTTCGATGTGATCAACACTACGGAGCAGCTCTTCCTAGTGATGGAGCTCGAGCCGGAAGGGGACATTGATGACTTTCTTCAGGAGAACGGCCGCATGTCAGAGGACAAAGCCCGCCACGTCTTCCGGCAGCTTATCTCAGCAGTGCATCATTGCCATGAAAAAGGTATAGTCCATAGGGACATCAAGGCGCAGAACGTGCTGCTAGACGGCCACATGAACGTTAAACTGACAGATTTTGGAGTGGGAACATTTTTTTTTTAAGATTTTTATTGGGGAATTGGGGGGATGGGAACAGTGCTGGGGGGTTGGGGGAAGGGGAACAGACAAGTTGCTGTC
>NW_017731653.1:916497-966645 GCF_001890085.2 Hipposideros armiger
GCAACTCATGGCAGCCCAGGTCCAGGTTGAGCTGGTGTTCAGCATCTTAGCTGTAGAGGGCAGTGTCACTGGTCCTCATATGTGGGATCCGAACCGGGGCCCTCTGGTGTCCCAAGCCAGTTCTTAACCATCGCGCCACTCGGCCAGCCTGGGAACATTTTTTAACGGCTGTCCACTCAGCACGTTCTGTGGCACCCTTGCGTATTTTGCGCCATAACTCTGCATGGGAGAAAATTACGGCCCTGGCGTCGACATGTGGGCGTTGGGGGTCCTGCTGTACCTAATACTTACCGACACCCTCCCTTTCCCCGGAATGAGCTGGAGAGGGGTGCAGCAGGAGATACTCGGTGGGGAGTATTCCATTCCGTTCTATTTATCCTCAGTAGCACAAGACCTTATAAAGAATCTGCTAACCCCCAACCCCGAGGACAGACAAAACATCCAAGTCTTCATGCGAGATCCGAGGTTGAATCTGGGTCAACAAGATGAGCTGAAGCCCTATGTTGAGCCACACAGGGGTGTCACAGACCCCTGGGTAGCCAGTAAGATGCTGAAGCTTGGGTTTTCTTTGGAAGAAATTGAGACGGCTTTATCCAACAAAGCGTACACTCGTGTGTTGGCCACGTACCACATTTTAAAAGCAAAAACAGCCAAAACCAATTCTTATACCACCCCCGTGGAACCCTTTCATCCTCCTGCGCTGCAGAGCCGCAGTTCCTCCCCAGCCCACACGTCTTCCCGTTCATTGGCCATCCTGGAGTCTAACAACAGTTTCACGCCATCTGCTGAGTCCTGGCCCACCTTCCCACCACCCAGCCGTGTGTCCAAGACCGCAGCTCCCGAGCCCGCCCCAGAGGCCGCGACCGCCGCTCCCGAGCCCACCCCAGAGGCCGCGACCGCTGCTCCTGAGCCCGCCCCAGAGGCCACCACCATCTTTAGCCCAGCCCCGCAGTGTCGCCCTGGAGACTCCCTCCAGCCATAGCCTCAGCAGCTGCAGTGGAAATGGAGAGGAAATCAGCCAGGGCCGGCGCGGGGTGGCTAGGAGATGCCTACAATTTGTAAGACGATTCTGTTGTCTTCCACCCAGGAATGGGCCGTGGAGGCGGAATAAAGTAACGCCTCTTTAGGCCAAGGAGTCCCAGCCCAACGCCAGGATCCCCAGCCCACACGTCTTCCAGTTCATTGGCCATCCTGAAGTCTAACAACAGTTTCACGCCATCTGCTGAGTCCTGGCCCACCTTCCCACCACCCAGCCGTGTGTCCAAGACCGCAGCTCCCGAGTCCAGCCCAGAGGCCGCGACCGCAGCTCCCTAGCTCGGCCCAGAGGCCGCGACCGCCGCTCCCGAGCCCGCCCCAGAGGCCGCGACCGCCGCTCCCGAGCCCGCCCCAGAGGCCGCGACCGCCGCTCCCGAGCCCGCCCCAGAGGCCGCGACCGCCGCTCCCGAGCCCGCCCCACAGGCCGCGACCGCCGCTCCCGAGCCCGCCCCACAGGCCACCTACACTTATTCTTTACTGCCCCCACCTTCCCCATCTTGGGGCTTGGCCCAGTGGTGAGCATACAGTAGGTGCTCAATAAATTCCTATTTCAGTGACTGAAAGTTTTATATAGTGGTATGAGAATAACTGTTAAAAAACATTCTCATCTTTGGATTCTAAGACCACAACAGGGCACACTTTCCGAATGATCTGATGCCTTTCCATCTCCACTTCCAAAGTATATTTCATTATGCAAATAAGTGAGAATTAGTGTATCCTCCCCACTTTTTGTTAGACACAAGATTCCCGTTATTACACCAAGGCACCTGCAACAATTTCCGTATGCTGGAGTTATACTGCTATTGTATGAAAAAACAATGGTGCCATGTCTTGTGGGTCAAATTAACTTTCTTCGGGTATCTAATTTCATCACTGAACTTTATTTTATTACCAACTAAAATGTTCTGTGCAAAAATGTCAATTCATAAACAGCAACCTTTTCCTTCTTCACTCCCCAAACCACTAGCATTTTAACCACACCCTTTTAAGCATTTTCTTTTAGAATCCCAATTACTTGAATTTTATAGGGCAGAATATCAGTGTCCCACAGGAGTCAAGCTGTGTCAAGAACTTGATTCCTCCTTTTATGAAGTTTACCCTAGAGTATCTGACAAGAGGAAAAGGTATATTATAATCAAGTCAACAAAACCAGAGGGGGGGTGTGGAAAAAGAATGTAAAAACCATAGTCAACACTGAATTGCTGGATCTTCATCATTATGATCTGGAATAAATATCAATGCATTCATTATTTTACATCATTTAGACTAATGATACAACTATTCCTTTAAGTAGCAGAAGTTTTAAACAGTCACATATGATCACTTATTTTTATTTTGGTTCCTTGTTCCCTCCTATTTTGTGGACAAATATGAAAAATCACGAGCCCCGTGGGTAATGTCTTGTGCCAAGTAAGCTGCAGGTGCCCAATAAATCACAACAAAAAGGGAACTGAGCTCCAAAGGTGATATAGGTAAACTCCAAGTGAATGGGTAGAGTAGGAAAAAAGGTGGCAAAAATAACTTATCAGTTTAAGTTGGGAAAGGTTAGGTATTTTGTTTTTAAATCTTGCTTACTATTTGATGGGATTGAGAAATATAATATTTCAGGTTTCAATGTAAATAGCCAAAGTCCTAGTCATCTTAACTTCTTCCATGGGATTCCCTAGTATCACAATAAAGTAGTAAGCATATTTTTTTCTCTTCCTTCTTCTATTTTTTTTTTTAAAGATTTTACTGGGGAATTGAGGGAGGGGAACGGTGCTGGGGAATCGGGGAAAGGGGAACAGACAAGTTGCTGTTGTTTTGTTCTTCAGTCTAGTTGTGGAGGATGTTGCTTCACTGGCCCAAGCTAGCACCATCATTGCACTCTTCCCGGGTGAGGCAGATCAGTCGCTAGCCTCTGGACGGCCACTCACGGCGGCTGCTGGCTGCTCACGCTGGCTGCCAGCTATACATGGTAGTTTATGGCAGCCCACTGCAGCAGAGGCTGCAGCCTACGCCGTCGCCGGCGACCCATGGCAGCCCCGCTCCAGGTCGAGCTATTGTTCAGCATCTTAGCTGTAGAGAGCAGTGTCACTGGCCCTCATATGTGGGATCCGGACCTTCTGGCATCCCAAGCCAGTTCTTAACCAACGCGCCACTCGGCCGGCCCCCTTCTTCTATTTTTTATTGGGGTAAAATACACATAACAAAATTTGCCATCATAACCATTTTTAAGTGTACAGGTCAGTAGTATTAAATACATTTACATTGTGGAGTAGCCATGACCACTATCCATACCCATAACTCTTTTCATTTTGTAGAACTAAAACTATAGCCATTAAACAGTAAGTCCCCATTCTTTCCTCCCCCCATTCCCTTGCAGCCACTATTATACTTTCTGTCTTAATGATTCTAACTACTCTAAGTATCTCATATAAGTGAAATCATACAGTATTTGTCTTTTGTGACTTGTTTCACTTAGCATGTCTTCAAGGGTCATCCATTTTGTAGCATACTGCAGAATTTCCAACCTTTTTAAGGATGAACAATGTCCTACTGTATGTATGTGCTACACTTTGTTTATCCATTCAACAGTCAATGGACACCTGGGTTGCTTCCACGTTTTAAGTATTGTGAATAATGCTGCTATAAAAATGGGTATACAAATATTTCTTTGAGACTCTGCTTTCAATTATTTTGGGAATACAACCACAAGTGAAATTGCTGGCTCATATGATAATTCTATTTTTAACTTTTTGAGGAACCGCCATACTGTTTTCCACATCCTCACTAACGCTTGTATTTTCCTTTTCTTTTCCTTCCCTCCCTTTCTCCCTCCCCTCCCTCCCTCCTTCCTTTCTTCCTTCCTTCCTTCTTCCTCTTTCCCTCTCTCTCTCTCTTTTAATAGTTGCCATCCTAATGGATGTAAAGTGGTATCTCATTGTAGTTTTGATTTGCATTTCCCTGATAATTAGTGATGTTGAGCATCTTTTCATGTGCTCATTGGCCATTTCTTCTTTGGAGAAATGTCTACTTTGCCCATTTTTTTTTTTTAGCTGAGCCATCCTGCCACCTGTTGGCAGCTCAGCGGCAGCTCAGCTCGGGCCAGATTCGAACCGCTGTTGCTCAGAGCTCAAACTCTTGAGTGAGCTCTTAACCAACTGAACCACTCGGCCAGCCCTACTCTGTGTCTTTTGTTGTTGTTGGTTTTTTTTGTTTTTTTTTTTAGCTGAGCCATCCTGGCACCTGTTGGCAGCTCAGCGGCAGCTCAGCTCGGGCCAGATTCGAACCGCTGTTACTCAGAGCTCAAACTCTTGAGTGAGCTCTTAACCAACTGAACCACTCGGCCAGCCCTACTCTGTGTCTTTTAATGCACAAAATTAAAAATTTTAATGACGTTCAATTTGTCTATTTTTTCTCTTCTTACCTGCACCTTTGGTGTCATACCCAAGAAATCACTGCCAAATCCAATGCCATGAAGCTTTTGTCCTTTGTTTTCTTCTAAGAGTTTTATTGTCTTAGGTCTTACATTTATATCCTTGATCCATTTTTAGTTAATTTTTATATATTGTGTTAGGGAAGTGTCCAACTTTGTTCTTTTGCACATGGAGATCCACTTTGCTCAGCACCATTTGTTGAAAAGACGGTCCTATCCCCCATTTAATTGTCTTGCTGACCTTGTCAAAAATCATTTGAGTATATATGTGAGGGTTTATTTTGGGGATCTCTACTCTATTCCATTGATCTAATTGTCTCTCTTTATGCCAATACCAACTGTTTTGATTACTGTAGCTTTATAGTAAGTTTTTAAATCAGGAAGTGAGTCCTCCAGTTTTGTTCTTTTTCAAGATTGTTTTGGCTATTTGGGGTCCCTTGAGATTCCATATCAATTTTGGGATGGGTTTTTCTATTAATCCAAGCAATGTCATTGGGATTTTGATAAGGATTCATTAAATCTGTAGCACTGATATTTTAAATCTTCCAATTCATAAACATGAATGTGTGTCATTTATGTCTTTTTAAATTTCTTTCAGTAATGTTTGGTAGTTTTCATTATACAAATCTTTTACTTCCTATGTTAATTCCTAAGTATTTTATTCTTTTTGATACTATTATAAATGGAATTGTTTTTGTAATTTCATGTTCAGATTGTTCATTGTTCTGTGCAGAAATGCAACTGATTTTTGTGTGTTGACTTTATCCTGCCACTTTGCTTAATTCAGCTATTAATTCTAACAGGGGTTTCTGTGGAATCCTTACAGTTTTCTACATATATGTTCATATCATCTGTGAACAGAGATAATTTTAGCTCTCCTTTTCCAATTTGGATGCCTTTTATTTCTTTTTCTTGCCTAATCATTCTGATGAGAACTTCCAGTACTATGCTGAATATGAATGGTGAAAGTAGGTATCATTGCCTTGTTCTTGATCTTAGAGGAAAAAGCTTTCAGTTTTTCACCTTTGAGGATGATGTATGCTATAGGTTTTTCATACATGGCTTTCATGATGTTGAGGTTGTTTCCTTTTATTCCTATTTTGTTGAATGTTTTTATCATGAAAGAGTATTGAATTTTGTCAAATGCTTTTTCTGCAGCAACTGAGATAATCATGTATTTTTTTCCTCCTTCATTTTGATGTTGTGGTGTATCACATTGATAAATTTTCATATGTTGAACCATCCTTGCATTCCAGCAATAAATCCCACTTGGTCATGGTGTGTCTTTTTTTTTTTTAAGATTTTTATTGGGGAATTGGGGGAGGGGAACAGTGCTGGGGAATTGGGGAAGGGGACCGGACAAACTGTTGTTCCTCAATCTTCGTTGTGGAGGGCGCCAGTCGCCATCTGGCTTCCCGTCGGCAGCTCGCAGCCTCTAAGCTCAAGGTGCTGTGCTCAGTCCTAGCCACGGGTGGGCGTAGCCCACTATAGAACAGGCAATCTTGTTGTTACAGCAGCTGAGCCATCCTGCCACCCGTTGGCAGCCCAGCAACAGCTCAGCTCGGGCGCAGCGTCACGGGCCCATGTGGGAATCGAACCGGCGGCCCTGTTGCTCTGAGCTCGCGGTCGTAAGCCAACTCTTAACCAACTGAGCCACTTGGCCAGCCCTCTGCTCTAACCTTTATTTCTTCCTTTTTCTAGCTTAGGGTTTAGTTTCTTCTTTTTCTAGTCCTTATGTTGTAAGGTTAGGTTGTTAATTTGAGGTTTTGTTTGCTTATTTTTTTAATGTAAGCATTTATAGCTATAAATTTCTCCCTTAGCACTGCTTTCATTGCATCCCATAGGTTTTGGTATGTTGTATTCCTGTTTTCATTCACCTCTTAATATTTTTTAATTTCCCTTGTGATTTGTTCTTTGATCCATTGGTTGTTTAAGAGTGTATTGTTTAATTCCCACAATTTTGTGAATTCTCCAATTTAACTTGAAAGATTTCTAATTTCATCCCATTGTGGTCAGAGAAGACACTTTGTATCATATATCTTTTAAAATCTATTAAGACTTAATTTGTGGCCTAATATACAGTGTATCCTGGAAAATGTCCTCTGTGCACTTGAAAAGAATATGCATGCTGCTGTTGTTGATCAGTGTTCTATATACCAGGGGTGCCAAAAAAATGTATACACATGACTTGTATTCATCTTTTGTTATCGGTATATACTGAGTATTACAACTTTTTTAATAAAAACTTCATTGGGGAACAATGTGTTTTTTCAGGGAACAATGTGTTTTTTCCAGGACCCATCAGCTCCAAGCCAAGCTGTCCTTCAATCTTAGTTGTGGAGGGTGCAGCTCAGTTCCAAGTTCAGTTGCTGTTTTCAACCTAGTTGTGGGGGACGCAGCCTACCAACACCCCATGCGCAAGTTGAACCAGCAATCTTGTTGTTAAGAGCATGTGCTCTAACCAATTGAGCCACCCGGCCGCCCACCGGCAGCTCAGCTCCAGTGGTTGTCTTCAATCTAGTTGCAGAGGGTGCAGCTCACTGGCTCATGTGGGAATCGAACCGGCAACACTGTTGCTCAGAGCACGCGCTCTAACCAACTAAGTGACCTGGCTGCCCCCGAGTATTACAATTTTAACACATTTTTTTTCCTTTCTTAAAATGTGTATACATTTTATTGGCACCCTCTGTATGTCAGATGTACTTGGTTTATTGTGTTAAGTCCTCTATTTTCTTACTTATTTTCTGTCTGGTCTTTCTATCCATTATTGTGAGTGGGGTATTGAAGTCTCTAACTATTATTGTAGGACTATTTCTCCCTTCAATTCTGTCAGTTTTTCCATCATATATTTTGAGTTTGTCATTAGGTATATAAATGTTTATGTTGTTATATCTTTTTGCTGTATTGAAACTTTTATTAACATATAATGACCTTCTTTGTCTCTTGCAACCTATTTTGAGCTAAGATCTATTTATTCTGATATTAGTATAGCCCCTACTGCTCTCTTTTGATTATTATGCATGGAATATCTTTTCTTATCAATTCACTTTCAACCTCTTTGTGTCTTTGGATCACAAGTGAGTCTCTTGGAGACAGCATATAATTGGATCACATGTTTTTATCCATTCTGCCAATCTCTGTCTTTTGGCTGATGAGTTTAATTCACTGACATTTAAACTAATTACTGATTGGGGGGGCCTACTTCTGTCATTGTGCTATTTGTCTTCTATATGCTCTATAGTTCTTTTGTTCATTTCCTGCATTCCTGTCTTCTTTTGTTTAGTTGATTTTTTTATAGTGAAATGTTTAAATTTCTTTCTCATTTCCTTTTGTGTATATTCTATAGCTACTTCCTTTGTGGTTACCATGGGGATTATATTTAACAACCTATACTAGTTTAATTTCAATAACACACAAAAATTTTGCTCCTTTACAGTTCTCTGCCCACCCCTTTCGGTTGTTGATGTCACAAAATCATATCTTTATACAATGTGGGCCCCAAAACATAAAGTAGTAGTAATAATAATAATAATATTTTAAAAAAATTTTTTTAAGGATTTTATTGGGGAACAGTGTGTTCTTCCAGGACCTGTCAGCTCCAAGTTAAGTGGTTGTCTTCAATCTAGTTGTGGAGAGCGCAGCTCCGTGGCCCATGTGGGGACAGAACTGGCAACCCTGGTGTTGAGCACTGTGCTCTAAACCACCCAAGCTAACTAGCCGCCCCATAAATTAGTAATTACTTAAAATACATCAATCTCTTAAATTAAGAAGAAAATAAGATTTGGAGTTACAAACCAAAGTTACAATAATACTAGCTTTTACACTAATAACTTTTTTCTTTAAGTGTATTAGTCTCTTAAATCATGTAGAAAGCAGAAAGTGCAGGAACAAACCATTCTTACAATAATTTCCTGTGTATTTACCTTTCTTGAAATTTTTATTTCTTTATAGCATTGAGTTACTCTAGTATCCTTTCATTTCACCTTTCAGGGCTCCCTTGAGCATTTCTTGCAGGGCAAGTCTAGTGGTCACAAACTCCCTCGGCTTTTGTTTATCTGGGAATGTCTTAATTTCTCCCTCACTTTTGAAGGGCAGTTTTGCTGGATATAGGGTACTTGGCTGACAGTTTTTTCTTTTAGCACTTTGCATACATTGGCCCACTGTCTTCTGGACTCCAAAGATTTTTATTTTCTGTTCCTCTCACTCAATAATTTCCATTCTCCTATCTTCAACTTCACTGATTCTTTCTTCTGCCTGCTCAAATCTGCCTCTCAATCCCTCTAGTGGCTTTTTCATTTCAGTTATTGTACTTTTCAGCTCTAGACATTTTTTTTTGGTTTCTTTTTAGGTTTTCTATCTCCTTGCTGACATTTCCATTTTGTTTACACATTGTTTTCTTGACTTTGTCCACATCTTCCTTTAGTTCTTTGAGTATCTTTAAGGCAGTTGTTTTAAAGTCTTTGTCTAGCAGATCTGCCATCAGGTCTTTTTTGTGATAGTTTGTTTTCCTTTGAATGGGTCATACTTTGCTGTTTCTTTGTATGCCTTGTGATTTTTTTGTTGAACAGTAGGCATTTAAATTGAATAAAGTCATAATTCTGAAAATCAGATTCTCCCCCTTCTCCAGGGTTTGCTGATTTTTGTTATTGTTTTTGATTGTCATAGGGTATCTCTGTGCCAAGGTTCAGCTTCAGGTGTACATGCAATGTCTTCTCAGATCTTTACTGAGCCTTTCCCTGGGTATGCATGGTCACTTTTTCTGTTTTTTAAACTTTATTAGGGAACAGCATGTTTTTTCCAGGACCCATCAGCTCCAAGTCAAGTGTGGCTTTCAGACTAGTTGTGGAGGGCGCAGCTGAGCTCCAAGTCAAGTCGTTGCTTTCAATCTAGTTGTGGAGGGTGCAGCTCTCTGGCCCATGTGGGACCCGAACCGGCAACCCTGGTGTTATGAGCCTGCGCCTAACCATCTGAGCCAACTGGCTGCCTGGTCACATTCTAATTTTCCCCATATATGCAATTGTTTTTGAATGTCTTAGTCTTTATGTCTGGCTCCTGAAAGGGGAAAAAGTGAAAAATAAAGGGGAGAAAAAAGGTGCAGACCCTTTAAGTCCCCTTGAAGTCACATCAGCCAGAGGGGGAGAGGCTTGTAACAATGCTGGGTGTTGCAACAAAATGGCTACCCACCTCTTTATCTACACCAATGATCAGATGCAACAATCAGCAATCAGAGCACAGATCTGATATTTGGAGGACAGGGTCCTTTTTGCCCATCCTAGCTCCCACCCATTGTGTGCAAGGAACATATACACAGATTGGGGGTGGGGATGAGTAAGCTGCTCCTGCCCGGAGCTAAAATCGACTGAAATTAACTACAATTTATCCTCCAATGCTTTCCCTGAAAGTTGCAAGCTTTCAACAGACTCCAGCGTTCCAAAATAGTTACAGTAGAGAGATTCTGCCAGTGCAGTTGTTGTCTCCGTGAGGAGACAGATTCCTGGTGCTTCCTACTCTGCCACCTTCCCAGAATCCCTCACTCTCTCTTTAATAATATTCTGTTGTGACTTTTTTCAGTAAAGCCATAAACTATATTCTGTGTTCAATGACTTTAAAACTGGAAATCTGCATGGCTTATCAGGCTTCTCTGGTCCTGAAAAGACTGTTGTTAACTGATGCCTTGCATGCTGGATTGCTTAGGGGGAGGGGATGGTAGTGGGGCAGAGAAAGGGAAGAGGCAATAAGTTTGATGAAGGCACTATTGGTTTCTTAATCCGAACCCCATTCCCAACCCCTCCCTCCTTGCTTGCCTCCTATTTTTATAAAGGCCCAAAAGCCAGATACTCACTTCCCCAGCCTCCCATATAACTAAGATTAAACCTGTCACGTTCAGGCCAATGAGACGCTGAAATCCACTGGGGTTTGGGTAGAAGCTTTTGTTTCTACCCCAAAAGCTTTTGGGGGAAAGCTTTTGTTTCCTTATAAAAAGGAAAGCTAGAAAAAGAAAAGTCCCTGGTGCTTCTCTTTCTCTTTTCTTCCTCATCTTCTGACTGTGAGGCAACAAACTGGAGACTAAAATAGCTAAAAATGGCGAAGCAGAGAGGTAGAAAAAACCTAGATCCTCTTGCTTAGCTGCTCATATAGTCCTAATTCTAGACTTCTTGTGTTATAGGGATTCACAAAGTTTTAAGCTACTGTTAGGTACTCGCAACTGAAACCATTACTAACCAATAAATGATGATTTTCATGATATACAGATTTTTCCTCTTTTTCTATTTAAGGAGCTTAGAAACTGAAATATGCAAGAAAGTATCTTATTCTACATCTTCATGAATATTTACCAGTTGTACCCTATGCAGAATTCCATTTTCACTTTCACATGGTATACCAAATAAATTATCTCATCATTACCTATTGCCCCAGGGTTCCCTAAAAACAATGGTTATATACACTGTTTGGGCTTTTTGGAAGGGCAAAATGGTAAGAGAGAGGCACCTTATGATGCTGCTCTTGAAAAGATCACGCTTGAGTTTTTAGGTTGAGCCATATCTTTTCTTATTCCTGGCTGCCCCTCTCCTTCAATACCTAATGGCTGGCTCTTTATTAAACTTCAGGGCACTATTGGGAACTATATGCTTAAGAATTAACAACAACATCCATTATCTTTCTTTAGATGGCAGCTACTTACTTGGATGGATTAAATGCTTAACAAACTTTAAAGGACCAGTGCCTAGGAGCAGAGCGATCCCAGTAGCAATTCAGCAGGGCTTGGTTCTGTGTCAGTTACATGGCTAATTGCTTTCTCCATAGCTCTTGTCTAATGGTAGACCTTTAAGTATTCTACTTTGCAGATGTAGCCACTTAGTTGGGATACCATTAAAGTTCCCAAAGGGATAACTTTAGTTCTTAACAAAGCAAGGAAGGCTTCTGTTTGGGCCAAAATGATAACCACTCAGTCTTATTAAGTTCTTATTGATATAACCCACTTATATTTTTCTATCTAATCTCTCTTCACAAATTCTTATTAGGATATTATGAGCTATAGAGCCTTTGAAAAATACATCAAACACTTTTACCTTCTAATTTGTTACAGTTAAGTGTTGCGATCCCTGGATCTCACATATGGTTGGGAAGGACAAAGATACAGTGTGGACCTTAACCATCAAATTTAGGAAAATCTACTACACTGCGTTTTTCTCTTGGGGTGCTGAAAATTTCATTTTGGAAAAATAATACTCTAAACAACTTTTGATAATATTCTGAATGTTTACAATGAGCTGAGCAGAGCATATATGAATAGTACAGAGCTTACAATAACTAAAATCCTTCCCTTAAAGGGCTTAAACAATTTAGTACTGTAACAGTTAAGCCAAAAGAAAATGGAAACTGGAGAGGAGGGCAGGAGGGAGGGTAGAAGAGAGATTGAGATCTCAGGTTCCAAACTCACTCACTTACCCACCCACCCACAAGGAATACCAAACTGCAGTAATACATTTTTGTTTTCAAGAAGCTATCAAAGCCTAAGTGTCCAGAGCCTTAGCAAGAGGTTACAGGCTGGTAAAGAAACAGGCAAAGACTCATATGGTTTGGCAGATCACTTGAATAAACCAGAAACTTGTAGGGTATACTGATTCTGCCTGGCCACCTTAATTTAATAGGGAAAAATATTTTTACCCTCATTTGTTGACTTGTTCAGCTGATTGATTATCTTTGTGTCTAACTTGGAAAGTTTTAAAATAAAACCAGGCAAATGGGGAAACTCTTTAAATTTTGGATGTCTGCTTTTTAGCTATAGGAGATATTTTTTAGAAGGCTGGCTACTGAATGGAGGGCTAATTTAAAGAACAGAGGCAGGCAGGGGAAAAGAACCTGCCTAACAGTAACACTTATCCACATGTTTCTTGACTGTCCTAGTGCTCTAATAGAGCAACAATACATCAGTTTCCCCAGAAACTGCCCCTGCTAACCTCTGCAGCTTCAACTCCTGTTGCTCTCCATCACAATTTGTGCTCCATCAACATCAAGCTACTGTAGTTTCTCTGAATATAACATGTTTCATTCTTTTGTGTCCTTATATGTGTGGAATGTTCTCTACCTTCTCTGTCTGGCAAATTTCTCTTTATCTTTCAAAGCCAGTTAAAACATCATTTCCTTCATGAAACTTGTCCTGCTGTCTACCAGGCCTCTCAGAACTTGCAAATACTGTATTTATATTATTACATTTATCATATTACAGTGCAGTTACATTTTTATGTGCCCAACTCCCCTATGAGACAGTGAATATGTTGATGTCTTATACATCTTTCTGCCACTAGTATCTAGCATGGTGTCCAGCACATTATACATATTAAAATAGTTTTTATTAAATTGAACCCACAAAGGCTAATAAGGATCTGAGTGAATTGAGAACATTATTCATGGGCTAGTTTCTGGAAACCGGATCCAGGCTTACTCAAGGTTGGAGATAGCTGGCAAAATACATGAAGGAAACTGTCTTGATTTTACTCTTTCAATGGATCCTTTGTGTGCACTAAGTCTCTTACTAGAGACATTGGTGAAATTCCATATTTGGTTTTTGATTGTGGTCTAAAATGATAACAAATTGTTCTCATTATGTCCAACCCCCCACTGTATTATATCAGAATATAGACAAACCAGGAGGTCCTAATGGGATCCTATTAACCTTCACATCACATTACAACAGCCTCATCTGTTAGTAAGGGAAAGAGAGGAGTAAGGATAACGATAAAGGCCATTAAATATACTGATAGGTGAACGTGGGCTAGTGAAGCGACATCCTTCACAACTAGACTGAAGAACAAAAGGACAGCAACTTGTCTGCTCCCCTTCCCCGATTCCCCAACGCTGTTCCCCTCCCGTAATTCCCCAATAAAATCTTAACAACAACAAAAAAATACTGATGGGTGTCAGGGAGAAACTAAGTCTCGGTACTCCTAGTCCTCACTTCTTGGTAACAAGTGACTACAGCACATTGCAGATGTCAACCACAATGTGGTATGCTGATAATGGCTCCTATATTAGTTTGCTAGAGCTGCTCTGACAAAGTACTAAAAACCTGATGGCTCAATCAACAGAAATTTATTGTCTCACAATTATGGAGGCTAGAAGTCTGAAATCAAGGTGTCAGCAGGGCTGGTTCCTTCTGAAGGATGTGAGGGAGAATCTGTTCCATGCTTCTCCCCTGGGTTTCTGGTGGTTTGCTGGCAATCTTTGGTGTTCCTTGGGTGTGGCAGCATAACTCCAACCTTTGCATGGTGTTCTCCCTGAGTGCACGACTGTATCCAGTTTCCTCTTTTTATAAGGATACCAGTTATATTGGATAGGGCCCACCATACTCCAGTATGACCTCTTATTAACCAATTACATTTATAACAATCCGATTTCAAAATTCTGAGGTACTTGGGGCTAGGACTTCGACATGTAAATTTTGAGAACACAATTCAAAATTCGGGACCCATAACAGCTCCCAAAGATATGTCCATGTCCTAATTCCTACAACCTGTGAATGTTACCTTATATGATGATTAAATTAAGGGTTCTGAGATGAAGAGGTTATCCTGGATTATCCAGTCGGGCCCTCAATGCCATCACAAGTATAACCTTATAAGAGAGGGGCAAAGAGAGACACACATAAAGAGGAGAAGGGGATGTAAAGACAGAAGCAGGGGGAAAAAAAAATGACAAGCAGAAATTGGGAGTGTTGTGGCCACAAGCCAAAAAATGCTGGCTACCACCAGAAGCTAGAAGAGGTAAGAAAAGGATTCTTTTGAGAGCCTCCAGAAGGAGTGTGGCTCTGCCCACACCTTGAATTCAGACTTCTGGTCTTCTGAACTGTGACTGTAACAAACATGGTACACAGTAATCTAACTGTATCAGTAATCACTTTAAATGTCAATGGTCTAAATATTCCAATTAAAAGACAGAGATTGTCGAACTGGATAAAAAAATAAGACCCACCTATGTATTGTTCACAATAAACTTGCTTTAAATATATAGACACATATAAAGTTATGGGATGAAGAAAGATATACCATAGTAACAGTAATCAAAAGAAAGCGGGAATAGCTATATTAATTTCAGACAGAGCAGACTTCAGAGCAAGGAACATTATCAGGGATAAAGAGAGGCATTATAATGATAAAGGGGTCAATACTCCAAGAAGACAAAATAATCTTTAATGTATATGTGCCTAACAACAGAGTATCAAAATACATGAGACTAAACTGTTAGAATTGAAAGAAGAAATAGATGAATACACTATTATAATTGGGACAGTTTAACACTCTTCTATCAGAAGTGGACAGATCCAACAGGCAGAAAATCAGTAAGGACATAGTTGAAATCAACAGCACCATCAATCAAGTGGGTATAATTGACAGCTATAGAATACTTCATCCAAGAATAGCATATTACACATTCTTCTCAAGCTCAGATGGAAGAAATATTCACCAAGATAGACCACATTCTGGGCCATATAACACAACTTCACAAATTTAAAAGACTAGAAATCATACAAAGTCTGCTCTTAGACAACAATGAAATTAAACTAGAAATCAATAGAAGAACGATAGCTGGAAAAATCCCAAAACACTTAGAGATTAAATAACACATTAGTCAAAGAAGACATAGAAATCTCAAGAGAAATTTTAAAATATTTGGAACTAAGTGAAAATAAAAATACAACTTATCAAAACTTACAAGATGCATAAAAACAGGGAAATTTATAATATGAATAGCTATATTAGAAAAGGAAAATGATCTAAAATCATAACCTAAGCCTCCACCTTAGGAAACTAAAAAAAGAAGAACTGATTAAATCCAAAGCAAGCAAAAGAAAATAAAAACTGGAGCAGAAATCAATGAAATTAAAAACAAGAAATCAATAAAGAAAATCAATAAAACCAAAACCTGGTCTTTGAAAGGATCAATAAAATAATAAGCTAAGCAGGCCGGCCGAGTGGCGCGTTGGTTAAGAGCTGGCTTGGGATGCCAGCTCTGAGCAGCAGGGCCCCGGTTCAGATCCCACATGAGATCCCACGTGACACTGCCTTGTACAGCTAAGGTGGTGAACAACAGCTCGACCTGGAGCTGGGCTGCCATGAGTCGTTGGCCATGGCGTAGGCTGCAGTGAAGCTGCAGTGGGCTGCCATAAGCTACCGTGTGTGGCCAGCAGCCAGCGTAAGCAGCTGGCAGCCGGTGTGAGCTACCAAGAGCCACCATGAGCGGCCGTCCAGAGGCTGGCGACTGATCTGCCTCACCCAGGAAGAGCGCAATGGTAATACCAACATGGGCCAGTGAAGTGATGTCCTCCACAACTAGACTGAAGAACAAAAGGACAGCAACTTGTTTGTTCCCCTTCCCCGGTTCCCCAACGTTGTTCCCTCCCCCAATTCCCCAATAAAATCTCAAAATAATCATCATCATCATCATCATCATCATCATCTAAGCTAACTAAGAAAGGGAGAAGATACAAATTACTAACATCAGAAATAAAAGAGGGGACATCACTACTGATTCCACTGACATTAAAAGGATAATAAAGGAATATTATGAACAACTCTACACCCACAAACTTGAAAACCTAGATGAGCCAATTCCTTAAAAGATACACTCCTGTAAAACTCACAATAAAAAATGGTCCATCTGATTAGACATATATCTATTAAATTCATTGAGTCAACAAACGACCTTCCAAAACAGAAAGCACCAGGTCTGGTTCACTGGTGAATTCTACCAAACATTTAAGGAAAAAATTATACCAATTCTCTACAATCTCCTCCAGAGGATAAAAGCAGAGGAATACTTTCTAACTTATTCTATGAGGCTAGTATTATACTAATACCAAAACCAGAGAAAGACATTACAAGAAAAGGAAACTATAGACCAGTATCTGTCATGAACATAGATCTGAAAATCCTTAACAAAATTTTAGTAAATCAAATCTAACAATGTATAAAAAGAATTATACACCACAACCAAATGGGATTTATCCCAGGTATGCAAGGCTGGGTTCAACATTCAAAAATTAATGTAATTCACAACAGCAGGCTAGAGAAGGAAAATCACATGATCATATCACTAGCTACATAAAGAGCATATATGACAAAATCCTACAGTCATTCATGATAAAAACTCTCAGCAAACTAAGAATAGAGGAGACTTTCCCCTACTTGATAAAGAACATCTACAAAAACCCTACAGCTAACATCATACATGCATAACGGTGAGAAACTTAAAGCTTTCCTGCTAAGATCAAGAACAAGGGAAGGGTGATCTCCACTCTCACTGCTCCTTTTCAACAACATACTGGATATCCTAGCTAATGCAGTAAGGCAAAAAGGAAATAAAAGGCATACAGATTGGGAAGGAATAAATAAAGCTTGTGTTTATTCACAGATGACAAGATTGTCTATGTAGAAGACCCAGAAGAATTGACAAAAAACTCCTGGAATTAATAAGTAATTATAGCAAAGTTGTAGAATACAAGGTTATATAAAAGTCAATTGTTTTCCTATATACCAGCAATGAACAAGTGGAATTTGAAATTAAAATCAATATGCCACTTACATTAGCACCCCCAAAAATGAACTACTTAGGTATAAATCTAACAAAATATGTATAAGATCTATATGAAGAAAATTACAAAACTCTGATGAACAAAATCAAAGAACTAGATAATTAAAGAAGAGCTAAATATATAGCTATGTATTGTCAAAGTATCAGTTCTTCCCCAACTTGATCTACAGATTCAATGCATCCCAATCAAAATCCCAGCAAGTTATTTTGTGGGTGTCAACATACTGATTCTAAACTTTATTTGGAGAGGCAAAAGACCCAGAATAGCTAACACAACACTTCAGGAGAACAATGTTGATGGACTGACACTACCCAACTTTTAGATATACTATAAGCTACAGTAATCAAGACAATGTAGTATTGATGAAAGAATAGACGAAAATGTCAATGGGAGAGAATAGAGAGTCTAGAAATAGACCCACATAAATATCATTAACAAAGGAGGAAAGGCAATACAAAGGAGCAAAGATGATCTTTTCAACAAATAGTGCTAGGACAACTGGACATCCACATGCAAAACAATGTAGACAGATCTTACATCCTTTACAAAAATTAATTCAAAATGAATCATAGACACAAATATAAAATGCAAAAGTATAAAACTCCTAGAAGAGAACCTACATAATCTTGGGTTTGGTGATGACTTCTTAGATAAAACACCAAAGGCATGATTCCATGAGAGAAATAATTGATAAGCTAGACTTCATTCAAATTAAAAACTTCTAGGGGTGGCCAGTTAGCTCAGGTGGTTAGAGCGCAGGCTCATAACACCAGGGTTGCCGGTTCAATTCCCACATGAGCCAGTGAGCTGTGCCCTCCACAACTAGATTGAAGACAAAGGCTTGACTTGGAGCTGAGCTGTGCCCTCTACAACTACATTGAAAACAATGACTTGACTTCGAGTTGATGCGTCCTAGAAAAACACACTGTTTCCCAATAAAGTTAAAGGAAAAAACTTCTCTGTGAAAGACAATGTCAAGAGAACGAGAAGGTAAGTCACATTCTAAGAGAAAATACTTGCAAAATACACATTTGATAAAGGACTGTTATCCAAAACATACAAAGAACTCTTAAAACTCAACAATAAGAAAGTAGGTCAGGGCCGGCCGGGTGGCACATTTGGTTAAAAGCACGAGCTCTGAGCAACAGGGTCACCGGTTCGATTCTCATATGAACCAGTGAGCTACGCCAGAGCTGAGCAGCTGCTCAGCTGGTGAGAATGCATGCTCTTAACAACAAGGTTGCCTGTTCAACTCTCGCATGGGATGGTGGGCTGCACCCCCCTGCAACTAAATTAAAAGCAGTGACTGGACCTGGAGCTGAGCTTGCGTCCTGTACAACTAAGATTGAAGGACAGCAACTTGGTAGCTGATGGGTCCTGGAAAAGCACAATGTTCCCCTTTCCCAATTCCCCAATAAAAATCTTAAAAAAAAAAAAAGAAAGTAGGTTAAAGACCTTATCAGACACCTCGCCAAAAAAGACACAGATGGGGCCGGCCGAGTGGCGCGATGCTTAAGAACTGGCTTGGGACGCCAGAGGGCCCTGGTTCGGATCCCACATATGAGGGCCAGTGACACTGCCCTCTACAGCTAAGATGTTGAACAACAGCTCAACCTGGAGCTGGGCTGCCGTGAGTCGCCGGCGACGGCGTGGGCTGCAGCCCCTGTGGCAGTGGGTTGCAGTGGGTTGCCATGGGCTACCGTATGTAGCCAGCAGCCAGCGTGAGCGGCCAGCAGCTGCAGTGAGCGGCCGTCCAGAAGCCAGCACTGATCTGCCTCGCCCGGGAAGAGCGCAATGATGGTGCCAACTTGGGCCAGTGAAGCAACGTCCTCCACAACTAGACTGAAGAACAAAACAACAGCAACTTGTCTATTCCCCTCCTTCCCCCAATAAAAATTATTTATTCCCCAATAAAAATCTTTTAAAAAAAAAGACACAGATGGCAGCTAAGCATATGAAAAGATGCTCCACATATGTCATCAGGGAAATGCAAATTAAAACAACAATGACATATCACTACACACTTATTTGAATGGCCAAAATCAGGATCACTGATAACATCAAATGCTTATGAGGGTGTGACGCAACAGGAACTCACATTCATTGCTGGTGGAAATGGAAAACAGTACAGCCACTTTGGAAGACAGTTTGGCAGTTTCTTACAAAACTAAACATACTCTTACCATACAATCCAGCAATCATGTTCTTTGGTATTTATCTAAGGAGTTGAAAACTATGTCCACACAAAAACCTGCACATGGATGTTTACAACAGCTTTATTCCTAATTGCCAAAACTTGGAAACAACCAAGATGCCCTTCAGTGCATGAATGGATCAACTGTGGTACATTCAGACAATGGAATATTATTTAGTGCTAAAAAGAAATGAGGTATCAATCCATGGGGAGGCTGGGAGGCTAGCTGGTTAGAGCGTGTACTCTGAACAACAAGGTTGCCGGTTCGACTCCCGCATGGGATGGTGGTCTGCGTCCCCCGCAACTAGAGTGAAAATGGCAACTGGACTTGGAGCTGAGCTGTGCCCTCCACAACTAGATTGAAACAACTACTTGACCTGGAGCTGATAGGTCCTGGAAAAACACACTGTTCTCCAATAAAATTTCTTAAAAAAACCCAAAAAAAACACAGAAGAACCTTAAATGGACAGTGCTAAGTAAATGATGCCAATCTGAAAAGACTACGTACTGTATGATTCCTACTATTGGGTTTTGCAACGAAAAACATAGAAAAATACGTCATGACTTTTCCGACGACCCAATCAATATATGGCTTTCTGGAAAAGAGAAAACTATGGTGACAGTGGGTGAGAGAGTAGAGGGGGGAAGGATAAATAGGTGGAGCAAAGAGGATTTTCAGAGGAGTTAAAATACTCTGTATGATAATAATAGATACATGTCATTATACATTTGTCTAAACCCATCAAATGTAAAACACCAAGAGCAAACCCTAAGGTAAATTATGGACTTTGGATGATTATTATGTGTCAATGCAGGTTCATCAGTTGTAACAAATGTCCCACTCTGCCGGGGGATGTTGGAACCAATGTATGTGTAGGGGCAAGGAATATATATGGGGAATCTCTGTATCTTCCTCTCAATTTTTCTGTGAACCTAAAACAGCTCTAAAAAAAAAATAAAGTCTTAAAAAAAATTGACAACCACTAAGTAAAAGTAAATAGATTGTTGCATGTTTACTCTCATAGAGTGCTCAGAAAAAAAGCCTGAAAAATTAAGTGTGAAGTAGAGTACTACTGCTTATTAATCTAATGTTAAGATAGAAAAGCACTGCATAGTAGGAAGTCCAGCTTCTAAGCAAGAACTGTTGTCTCTTTGACAGAACTCCAATCCAATTATGCCCTAGCTACTGAATTTTCTATCACCATTTCCCCCTTTGTTTTAGAGACAGCATCCACAACCTTCTGTTAATGCGGTAAGGAAGAAATTGCTTCCCAGAAAGGCTTAGCCCACTGCATTTTACTAGATAAAGAAAAAACAAAAAGCTATTTGACTCTGACAGGCTGATTACTGTCTGTGGAGGAGCAAAATGCCTCCCTTAGGACTAAGGGAATAGCCAATAAGGTGCAATATGTTTAAACCTTAACCACTGCTCTGCCAAGAATTGCTACATATGTGCACGCTACTCTCTCTCCTCTGAGAAGTCACATGTGCATGGCTGAAAGTACAAGCCTCTATAAGGTCCTGTCTGACTGTAGTCTCAAATATTCTTGCATATAAAGTGCAAGAATGCTGAAATAAAGTCTCCCCTTCCATTTTTGCAATTACCTAGGTAAAACTTAGAAGGGAAGAAAAGGAAAGGCTGAAGGGCGAATAGCTAAATTGTTGAATCTAATATGGTGTCTTATCAACACATATTTAGATACCTACGCCCCTGAACATTTTAGAGTAACTACTTTTATTGTCCCCTCTCAATACAGACTTAAGTGGACTACAGTGTCTTCCCTAAGAAGTACCTGGAAACTGAAGTAAAATGTCTAAAGTTATGAACGTAATACCTTGAAAAAATTAATGCACACAGGTTGCACTACGTAGAAAAATGATGCTCATTGAAGTGATAGATGTCGGTAATACTATCTGTCCACTCTGGTATTATACAGCTAATTCCACCTATACACCACAACTGAGATCTTTAAAACTATCCCAGCAACTCTTTTCACTTGATTAAAATAACTGGTGCCAGTTAAACTTTTGGGTTTTTGTTTTTATTATTTTTTGGTCAGCATACTTGAGAACAGAGACATAAAAAGGAGGTAACTGAGGCTTAGCATTAAAACATAATAAGCCTTCAAAAAATCATCCATTTTATTAAGCTGTCACTGTCTGTCTGATAACCTCATAGGAGCCAAGTTTGTAGTCTATGTTCAATAGGTTGCTGCTCTGAATCACCTTTCCTTTGCATGACTTCCTTTGCGTGCATGCGTGTGCACACACACACATACACACGTACACACATGTGTACACATACACACAACTACACAACTAACTGGTCTGTCAGAGACACTCAGCAAAATAAATGAATGAGATCTTTGGACACCTAGACTGATCATTTTAGTAGTCTGTGACCTTGCCCAATGAAGCATTCTCAGCTCTGAAGCCAAGAATTGACTTCATGGTCAGAGGTAGAAAAGACAAGACTTCAGTCAGATATTTCCTGCAGTTGAAAGCAGACTTAGTTTCACATAGTTCACAGATATACAATGAATCATTATCAGAAGCAAGAAGGAAAAAAAATATTTTTAAGCAACTTTCCAGTAAAACATAAAGACACTCAGACAAAACATCACAAAGAATCCCTTTACTATAAATATCAACTATGAGATTCTCTCTTTTGAGATTCCAATCTCTTTTGATCCTTTATGTGAACTTCTACATATTTTTATCACAAATTATTTCACATAAATATTTCCATGTATTTGTTTAGTCATAGACTTTCATTTCCAATGACAAATAAAACATCCACTGCATTAAGACGCCATAGTTTGTATAAGGGAAAATGAGAGAACAGGTGTATGGAAGCGCTACGAAGTCAAAGGAGAGAATGTGAGATGTGAGTGAAGAATTATGTTATTCAACAGGTAAGACCCTCCATGTAGTCATATGTCAAAAAATGTCAGAGAATAAACAAGCTAGCAATTACTGAGGAGAAAATACAAGTACATCTCACTACACTGTTAACATCCTTCAAATCAAACCCTAATTCCACCTTAGTCATATTTCCTCATTATCAATTAGTATAGCAGCCACCATAACAAAAGCCTGCTACATGGCACTACACAAAGCAAGTGGCCCAGGTACCATCCTTCACATTTGGGAACTTAATGGGCATAAAACTAAGATGGGAAGAAGGGAATGTAAATCAGGAAGTGACCCAGTCTAGAATTCACAATGATGATATCACAATGCTTCTTCGGGCTTAGTTCTAGAGAATGTTGAAGCTATGATTTTATTTTCTAGCTCTGTCTACATTTCTGGTTGGTCAGGAATTAGTTTTCTTTCCCATCTTAAAATCATGTCCCTGCTACAAAACAGTGGTTGTTATCTCATAGCGAGTTAACCACATTTCAGCAGCATTCCAGGCAGATAAAAAAACATTACAGGGCCAGCCGAGTGGCGTGTTGGTTAAGAGCTGGCTTGGGATGCCAGAGGGCCCTGGTTCGGATCCCACATATGAGGGCCAGTGACACTGCCCTCTACAGCTAAGATGCTGAACAACAGCTCAACCTGGAGCTGGGCTGCCGGGAGTCGCCAGCGACGGCATGGGCTGCAGTGGGTTGCCATGGGCTACTGTGTATAGCCAGCAGCCAGCGTGAGCAGCCAGCAGCCAGTGTGAGTGCCTGTCCAGAAGCCGGCGACTGATCTGCCTTGCCCGGGAAGAGCGCAATGATGGTGCCAACTTGGGCCAGTGAAGCAACATCCTCCACAGCTAGACTGAAGAACAAAAGGACAGCAATTTGTCTGTTCCCCTTCCCCCATTTCCCCAATAAAAATCTTTAAAAACAAAACAAAACATTACAGACCTCTGAGACAGTTGCACAGAGGTCTCTTCATTTTAGTAAGAATTCTTATCTTTTTGTACTGGCAGAGCTCAGTAGTCGATCCAGCTCTCTGGTATGGCATCCAGGTATCTAGAACTATAGCTAGGACTTAATTGATTACATTTGGCTCATTTACCAAAAACCAATGCTTTTTCATTATTTTCCTATGCTGGATGTGCATATTTACATGTATATGAGAAAGAATAAGAAAGCAGTTTAGACTAGTAGTTAAGAATGCTGGTCTGAAGTCCACCTGAGTTTGTATTGCAGCTCCATCACAAAATATTGTGTGACCTTGTACAAGTTATTTAACTTCTCTGAGTCTCAGTTTTCTTGTCTGTAAAATGGGATAATGTTATATCCTCCCTGAAGGAATTTCTAGGATTAAATAAAATAATACCTGTCCTTTTCCACAGTTCATGATAAGAGCTCAGTTAGCTTTTGTTATTGTTGCTGTTGCTGCTGCTATCGTTATGACATTGATAAAGTTAAACAATTTTCTTTTAATTTGTTCTCTCCCATTTCCCCCATATGATCCCTGGGTGGAATATAATTTTCCTGCACTTTATAGAAACACATTTTCTCGAAGCTGTGTATATACACATATATGAGCTGTTGGCCTGCACTAACTATGTTAATCCTGAATATCATGCTAAGAGCCTTCCCTAGGCTAATGTTCATTTTTACCACGGAGTCAGTTTGGTTCAGTAAGTAAGGAAATTAAATTAGTATTGAGGCCAAGACTGGAAGATTCTCTTATGTAACCAAATCTAGAAGATAGTCAGTGTCTCTATGTAGAGAGATCTTACCCAATATCAGGTAGCTTGAGTTCTAAGTAAATAGAAAATATGAATCCTAAAACTAGAGAAATCAGATCACTCTCATATTTTATTAATCTAAATTTTCCAGGGCAGAAAAAGGAGGAAATGTCTTTCTCTTTCTATCCAGAAAATTAAGTTGCTTCTAGTGTTTATTGGGGCCCTTATTAAGGTTTGTACTTCTCAACTAGCTTGTAGTAGAAGGAAGCTAAGATAGCCCAAAACAAAACTAAGAAGTAAATGTTTATTTTTGATATCCTCACAAGACGCCATGTCTCCTTTGCCTAGGGGCCATTCCACCTAAACCAGTTCTCATCTACTATTCCCTAATCCCAAATGAAAACTTCCATTCCTTTACATAGCCAATATTATATCTGTGGTTAAACTAATTTATACTAAAGTGTGAATTATAGCTCCCATACTTTTAAAATAATTTATTAATTTACACGAATCTTTTTTTTTTTTTAAGATTTTATTGGGGAATTGGGGAAGGGGAACAGACAAGTTGCTTTCCTTTTTGTTCTTCAGTCTAGTTGTGGAGGACGTCACTTCACTGGCCCATGTTGGTATTGTGATCATTGTGCTCTTCCCGGGTGAGGCAGATCGGTCACCAGCCACTGGACGGCCGCTCATGGTGGCTCTGGTAGCTCATGCCAGCTGCCAGCCACTCACGGTAGCTTCTGGCAGCCCACTGCAGCATACACCGCTGCGGATGATTCATGGCAGTCCAGCTCCAGGCCGAGCTGTTGTTCACCATCTTAGCTGTAGAGGGCGCAGCGTCACTGGCCCTCATGTGGGATCCGAACCGGGGCCCTGCTGCTCAGAGTTGGCATCCCAAGCCCACACTTAACCAACACGCCACTCAGCAGGACCTAATTTACACGAATCTTAATGTAGAAGTACAAGGATTTATTTTTGGATACGGAATCTTTGCTGTTTACCTTTAAATTGCACTGATTTTTTTCAATCGCATATAAAACTGCCCATGGGAGGCAGGGAGAGGACAGACTTTATTTTCCTCAACCTCAACAAAGGAAAAGGGCTCTACTTCCTCTTGCTTTGCCCAGTCCTAATAACTAGGCTCCCCAGATGGAGCCTATTCCATGTTCATCCTGTCCTTGCTCTGAACACCTAGAACCAATAAAACTGTCACTAGGCAAGCCAAATCTTTTAACATCAGAGCGAGAAGAAAGGCTGGCTGGCTACCTAAATCTCTGGATAGATTCTTGGATTTTTAGAGGGACCGTGGAGCTGTAACTTCACATGCCTAAGTTTCTCTCCCCCTTTCCCTAGCTATTCCCAATCACATGGTTATCTGCTCACAACTTTGAAAATTAGAGGATTGCATGATTCTAACTATACGATATTCTGGAAGAGGCAGAACTATGGAGATAGTAAAAAGATCTGGGATTACCAAAGGTTTGGGGGTAGGGGAGAGAGGGATGAATGGGTGATTTTTAGGGTAGCGAAACTATTTTGTATTATACTGTAATGGTGGATACATGTTATACATTTGTCAAAACCCACAGAATGTAAACACAAAGAGTGAACCTTAAGGTAAACTTTAGTCAATAATAATGTATCAATATTGGCTCATTGGTTGTAACAAATGTATCACAGTAAAACAAGCTGTGGTGGTACGTAGAACAAAGAGGGCATATGGGAACTCAGTACTTACTCATTTTTTCCATAAATGTAAAACTAATTTAAAAAATAAAGTCTACTTTTTTAAAAATTAGAGGAAATGCTGGTTAATAATCCCAGCAGGTACAATGGCTAATAAGAGCCAAGATAAGCTCTACAAGGGGAACGCAAAAAGTAAAAAAATTAGACTACAGGGCTTGATCTCAAACTGGAGAGGACAGTAACTAAAGACAAGGAAAGAGGCTTAAAGAAGTGAGGGAAAGAGAGAAAGACAGTTCTTGTAGCACTTTTATAGTGACTGGTGTGTAAAAACTAAAAGCAAATGCTATCTCCCTTGGGAAAGAGAAGGGAAGCCAAGCTTATAAGGGGCACTGAGATATTCAGCAGAAAAATCTCTTACTATTAAGCCTCTGGTGAGTGTCACCCTGATGCATCTCCCTGTGGCTAAGTAACCAGTTCGTCATTGTAACCAAGTCTGCAACCTGTGCTGGTACAAATCTTCATGGTAGATAGTAGTAGTATTTTTCAGGAAAATCAAGGGATAATTGCCCGGTATCAAAAGAAGATCTGACCCTTGGAAAGAAAAAGGAGGCGTTCCTTTTGCCACAGGATGATTCTCTCTGGAATAACATAAATGGCTCTTTGAGAGACATGTCTTTGATAAGCAGAACTGCAATTCTGACAGTCAATCTGCGGAGTGCCGAACAGAGCACTCAAGCTTTCTACAATGACTCGAAGGACACGGCAAGGCTGCAGATTTATTCTGCAGACTTTCCCTGCAGAGCTACTCAAGTTTTTCAAAGGCAAAAAGGAAGAACTCTTTCCTTCTAACCCAGGGAATTGCAAATTCCACCTGGGCTCTAAAGACAGAACTATGTTTGCTCAAAATCTGACATCACTGATGTGAACAAGAAGATTTAAAAGCTGGAATGATGGCTGGCAATTTTAGTCTTTAGAGCAGAAGTTAGTTCAGCTCTTCAATCTGCCAGCAGAATCAGGAGCCACACAGGGCACATGGTGTACCAGACTGAGAATGGGCTAATTTCACAAAATGCGTTCTCATTCTCTCCGTACTTTCACATGACAATTGCAAATAGTCCAGATTCTTACCAAAGCACAATCTTAGGCAGTGCAGTTCACTGCACAAAGAAATTTCAAAGTAAAAACACAAAGGCACTACTACAAAGAGATAAACCCCAACCAAAGCTTCCATCTTTTCTCCATGATGCTTTCTTCCTTGAAATCCTATCCTTAACCCAATAATTTTGTGAGAGAAAATTTAAAAAGCAAAATCTATCTATAACAAACTATTAACAGCAGCATTTCTCCCTCACAATTTGTATGTCATTTCTTCAAGATGAGATTTTGAAAGAGAAAAGCTCTTTCATCCTAATTCGAAAGTAACAGCCATGTTCTGTGATTTATAGGACAGTCCCTCTGTGGCTAAATACATTCAACCGTCAACAAACAAAAGAAAACTAGGCTTGAGAGTTAAGATATCCAATTTCTGCTTAAAACCTTTTTTGCTGTTGTTATGATAAAGCAAAGACTAAAAAACACTACAATTTAGAAGTAATAGGTTCTATTTTGATTTTTAAAAACATGCATTGCTATACTGAGCAAGTACCCTGGAATAGGTACTAGAGCAAGGGGATTATTAATAGCAAAATATAGCACAGAAAATTATAAGCAGAAAATCAGAATAAAAATTTCCTCCCCAAAACAAAATACATAAACCTTTTTACAAAAAATGAATAAAAAGAGGACAAAAATAAAGATGTTTTGCTTTATAAACAAAACTGGCAAACAATACTATGTCAAATTTTTAGATATAACCAAAAGCTTAAAAATTTAGCTAAGTAAAATTTAGCTAAGTTTTTACTGACACAACTGTAACCCTTTTAAAGGGGTTTGTCATTTGGTTACAAAGACTCAATTAAGATAAAAACCTGGCTCTGACCAAACTCCAGCTCAAGGGGCTTTTCTTGTATTACAAAGTCCAGTTTAAAAGGGGCATTGCATTTTATTTAAGTCACTGGCATATGGTTAAAAAGCTCAAGTTTGCCTAGTTACATCCTTTGAGCAGAAGGTGGAGGCTTTCTTCTCCCATGAAAAAGCTTCCAGAGAGCATCTCCTGCACCTTGTTCATAATGCACAATTTATCGGCGTTTCGTTCCCTTTCTAAATGGCCAGGAGGGAAGAAGAGCTCCACAGCCACTGTGTGTGGTTAGTAATAGCGCTTTTCCTTGTCATTGTATAAAGCCTGTTAAATATTTACAACACAGACAGCAATATCTAGTCCTAAACACCCAGTTGTGAGTTTGAATTTTTTGAGAAATAAATCTATGACAAGTTTTCCCCAGCAAAACGCCAGAAGACTTTACTAACAGCTTCAAGAGACCCCGAGGGTCCAGAGGAGCAGTTATAGGCCATCTGGTGATTACTTATTATTATTTATACAGCACTGTAGATGTACACACAGATGTGTTATGAATCCACATACAGAGCAGGCCCTAACAAGGGCTTCAGACAAAACGCGACTGCTGAGCAAGTCAATCTGCATTAAAGAAACACGCTAACCAGAGAGAGGGAGCACACGGGCTGTTCTTCAATGTGCCGCATTAACTGGAAGAATGTGTGACACAAGAATGAAGAACTCCATAGAATGATGACAATACCTTGTAAGTGAACAACCTACCTATACGTGGTTTTGCAGAGATGACAAATGAGGGCTTAATGAAGGACAGGCTCTCAGATCCAGAAGGTATTTTATAAACTTGGTGGTCTATAAAATAAGAGATTAGGAAAGAGTTCCTCTCCTAATTTAGGAAGACCTGAGATACAAACATACAGGATTTTTTTTTCTTACCAGGAATGCTCTGAGAAGTTTCTGGGCTCCCGTTCCAAATATTAAGTAAGAAAACCAAGAGTAAATAATTGAAAAAATTTACCTTAATTTTTGGGGTATAGCTCCAATTAGGTTCAAATAAGCCTTTTTTTTTTTTTTTTTGGGCAGACTGGTATTATTGTAACATAATAAATATAACATGAAAAACTAAAATAATCAACCATATGTTTCTAAGGACAAGTGTCAAGAGTGCCACATCTGACATTTAAAAACTTGAATTTAATTCCTTGTTCTTAACACCTCTACTTTTTTTTTATCCCAGTCCCAATTTTATCTACACAATGCATAACAGTGGTCTACTTCCATCACAAGGTTACATAAAACTGCCGCATACTCAGAGTGGACTGAAAGTTATTGCAAAACCAACATATTATTACAAAAAACAAGGTTAGCATTTGGCCTAATTGTGTATAATACAGTGTATTTTCAGCTGCCTGACAGCATGCAGGCACTCTTACCAGATGGGAACTGGATGAATTATTGAATGAAATATGAATTATTAAATGAAAATCTGATTTTTTTAAAACTCTTGGCAGGGGGTGAGGAAGAAAGGCTTATTTGTTTGTCTGAAATTGCCCTCACCTGTCGAAGTATGTAAAGATAGCATACACCACCACAAATGGCATTTACCGACCAGGGCCACTTCTTCCCTTGCTTTTCTCCAATTCAAGATATACCACTAACATAAAGAATCAGTAATCAGCGCCAACCCATTCTTCCTTGCTTTTCTTTTGTGCTAATGCCAGGTAATAGGGAAACTTGCCAAAGGGATAGAATTAAAAATCCAGAGTCCCACAGTACCAGTATGGCCCACTTAATGGGAGGGCTGGGGTAACAGGAATAATCTCTCTAGATTTGTGTTATATAGGCAATAAAACATATACCTTTGTAGCATGCCAGCATTTAACCAATCATAGAAGCTATTTGTTGCCTCATATATTACAAAGCAATAGAGATTTAAGGGATAATGTTCATGGAAGCAGAGGATACGAAGCAATAAACAGCATTGGAGGTTGGTTAAATGCCAAGTGAAGCCAGGACTACAACATCATAAACATTATTCCTACTATATGACAAGATAAGGAGATATAAGAAGCTGCCCTCAATCCCACCACAACTAGGGCTCTACTGCTATTCTTGGCCTTAGAAAGGGAAAACAGGCCCTGGAGTTCTATGAGCTAGTTATACGGTTCATGTCTCAGAAAGGTAGGTACAGAATCCCAACTTGTACGTATATGTCCCCTGGGAGAAGAAAAGACCTGGTAGTAGATATTCTCAGGGGGGAAAAAAGAGTAACATCCCTTCAGGGTCACACTGGGTGGAGGAACAATCAAAGGATTTTTCCTTAAAAGGACACAGTTGATACAGAGTAGCTATGACAGAAACCTTTCTCAATGGCTAATAATGGGATGATACTGTCTATTACGTAGTATCTCCTCAGAGGAAATGCGTTCCTGTTCTTAAGGAAAAAGATGTTCTAGGTAATAAGTTTATATGACCAGCTTCTACCCAAAGACCTGATTACGGTGACCAGAAGGACTACTTAAATATGTATAATTTGTATTGCAAACCAGTGTCTATGCTTGAGGGGGAGGTATAGGAATATGGAATTGACTCCTGGTAATAAAAATTGGACAAAAAGCATCCAAACGGTAAGCTATCTAACTGCATCCACATGAAAGAACATCTCAAATTCAAGATTACTGATGGAGACATAGTAATTTTTCCTGCTTCCACACACAATAGAAGAACTTTGTAATTTCCTTCAAGTAAAAGTGTCCCCCAAAGCTTTAAAAACTTATTAAGACTTCCTAGATTGAGCCCCAAACTATACTTCTATTATTTTATTATTTATTTATTCTTTTTTTTAAGGAGGGCGCAGCTCACAGTGGTCCACGCAGGGACTGAACGGGCAACCTTGGTGTTGTCAGCACCACGATCTAACCAACTGAGCTAACTGGCCACCCCCCTACACATCTATTATTTTAACAATAAAACATAGGCAAAGCCATTTTATAGTCACAATGTTTTTAAATACATGCTATCTTATAAACATCAAAAACCCATACAACTCAAATTCAACCAACCCTTTACCATTGGGAATCAGGGACACTGTTGCCTTAACAATCTGGAGGCAGTGTTATTAACTACTCCTGCTGCCACATTCCATAGAGAGGTATTAGCAGGAATATTACTTTCCCTGAATTCCTCTTCATGAGGGTGATGAGGCCTCAAGAGAAACAGCATCTCCACAGGAGAAGAGGGATGAGAGGGCTCAAAAAACCCTATCACCTGTCTTTTCAGATAAGAATGCAGAGAACACAACCTTCAGCAGCCATCTTATTTAAAAAAAGCACATGCAGCATATTTAGAACTCAGCTGTGTCACATCAGACTTACTGTTGGGAAGTGGATCATGAACAGAATCCAAAAATAACAGCCATTAAAGACCTAGCAACCAAAACATGTTTACGTATCCACTGAAAGCCTGGTGGTTTTGATTATATGGTGGAGAGCATAATCCGCTAGTCTATTTTAGGTGAATTTTCCTTTCACCTTCCTTTAATATTAAGGCATAGATGATTTCTGAGTTTAGGGGTATATGGAGTAAAGTCTGGGCAGGGAACAGATATTGAAAAAATGCAAGAGTCCTATAGTTTATGTTTGTTGGTTGGTTTTTAAGGATCAGTCTCTTAAATTATAATTTGCTTTCATTCTTTCTTCCTCTAACTGGAGGAAGCCACTGATTTTTGAAACTTCTATTGCAGTAAGTTCTAAACCATGCCTTGCAAAAATTATCACGGTCCTTATTACCCCTTCTGGGACTTACATAGCCTTTTTTATTACTCTACCATTTCTGGAATAAAGAATTTGAATCAATGACAGTGAACTGTAAACAGCTTAAAGGCCTCAGTGGCTCCAGAATAAAACCATTTTCAAGGGATTTAAGGAAGTTGGACGATAGGCCAAGAATAGTTCACTTTACCAAATTTATCTTCTTTGCCATATTTTCACTATTTCATATAACACAAAGCAATCACAGTAAATCTTGTAGAGATCCCACTCTACAGCTATTTGTTACTAGATATTGGGAGAAACTTGGAAGGAGACTAAATACAACTAAAGAACTACAATCTCACCTGACCATAAAGTTTTAACATGCAAGAAGGTAAAAAAAAATAAATAAATAAATCAGACAATCTTCAAAGCCTTAAGTTGTAGCTTTCTATCCTTTTTCTATTAAACAAGTAACTTGAATCCAAAAGAAGGTAGTAATCTCCCTGAATTCCACACTCGCTGAGGGGAAAAAAAAAGGCTTCAGGACCTACGCCAAAGGTTGTAATGAATCCTAATAACCAAAATACCAACAAACAATTCAGACATGAGAGGGAGAAGTAGGGGAGGAAAAAGGCTTATGGTAAACAGAACCCATTAGTATAAGAACAAACTGAAGTAAAAAGTCCCTACTGTTTTCGTACCTCTAGTCCAAAATGCAAAAAAAAAAGACACAAAACCATTCTAGGAACTCTCAAATTTCAGTGAAAACTACTCTTTTCTGATGAAACAACCTGAAGAAATCCTATTTATATCTTTCTTTCTCACAGAGCGTAAGAGATGCTTTTCCTGTGTATTCCTTTATTTTTATCATCCATTTTTATTTCTTTAAATCCTCGAACAGCACATAAGGGGATACAGGCATTGAGCAGCTTAAACAAAAAGTGAAGAAAATAAATTAAGTATGAGAAAAAGAAATCTTTTCACCAAAAATGCAGATTTTAAAAGTAAAGAAGTGAAAAAGGTACCAGGTATCAATTATGGGAGTCACATTAAAATACTCCATCATGGCGGCCAGTTAGCTCAGTTGGTTAGGGCACAGTGCTCATAACACCAAGGTTGTCGGTTCGATCCCCACATGGGCTGCTGAGCTGCGCCATCCACAACTAGATTGAAACAACTACTTGACTTGATGCTGGTGGGTCCTGGAAAAACACACTGTTCTTCAATTAAAAACAAAACAAAAAAATTCTCTATCAACAAATTTAAACAAAAATTTGGAGGCATCAAGTTCAGATACGTATATCAATAAAGCTGTCTGAAAAGTGAAACAAATTTTACCATATTTTCCCAAGAGACTTCTACTGTAAAAAAATAAAATATAAACCACATGGGAGAAAACAAGCAATCAACAACGAAGTTGAAAACTTTGACAAGGAAGGAAATACACCCTACCATGATGAATCAATCCTTCAGAATACAATGGCTTTTTTAGTCTTTTCTGAAATTTTCACCATTTACTGGAATTTGAAATCGTCCTTCTGCCCATTCCCTGTCACCACCTGTCTCATCCATCTTTCAAATTCCAATTCTTAGGAATCTCTGAAACTTAACTCTCTCTTTTTGCCTACGTATTCACAATGTTTAATAGAACTAGTCTGCAATCTCACATACCACCAGTAAGTGTCACTGGACAGTCACATGCCATATTCCTAACTGAACAGAAACTCAAACATACAGGTTCCATAAAGTCAATTCATGAAAGCAGATGAAGCTTTCATTGCATTCCTTTCTTCATCCTTTGTGGAACATGGTGGTAGGGGAGGGTTTAGGAAAAGAGTTAAGGTGCAAAACGGGGGGGGGGGGGGGGGGGGAGGAGGCACTGTAAAAAAATTACTATATTAAAAAAGTATGTGATGAAACATATCTGACACTTAATGTACACATATGCAAACAGCAACATGGCAGCTGACATACAACAAGGCATTTCATGGCATCAGACAGGGAAAATAGCTGAGAGGGTTTGTAGTTTATATATTGCTGTGAGATTTCAGGTTCTGTGTTGGATTTCTCTTTCCTGGACAGATATCTGCCTTTGCTGCTAACAATTATTTTCTGGATCAACAGTCAAAAAACCATTTTTTTTTTCTTAAAAAATCCAAATAGACTCTGGCAAATTGGAGTTAATGATGAATGGGTGCATCCTCAGCTGCCTATCCAAATATGTTAAGCTGACTTTTATATCCATGAAGGTTGAAAATAAGATATTTCTAAACTTGCTTTGTATTTAGATGGATAGGTTTAGAAAGGAGGAGAGAGCAACATGTATTCTTCAACACTGTGTGTTGAGAAACAAACACCAGTAGAAAAACAATATGAAAGAGAGCAAGGCAGATTTCATTACGGTAGAGTGCCTACACTTCCTCATAACTTGGATTTACACACTGCAAATCCTCTGATCTGATTACCTCCAGTGATCACGTAAAATACCGGCTTTAAACTCTTTGCCTTAGTGATAAAACAGCCACTTTGATTCACAACGAGACATTCACAATAAAGTATATTGTAAACGTACCTGTCCACAGCCCGGGGCATTGCACACAAACGGTCTGTCGTCTCCCATATTTCATATAGCAGAGCGGAGCTGAGGAGGAGGAGGTAGGGGGAAAAGTTATGTTAAATATGCTGGAGTTTAAAAAAAAAAGTGCTTCAAAAATATCAAGCCTAGAAACAGGTGTTCCAAGAATGCCATCTATCAAAGCTGTAAACACTGGCTACTTTGGGGAGACCCATTAGACAGGTGGCATGTGATCTACTGTGCCTCAATTGAAACTTTTACTTAGAAAAATTTAGGCCTAAATAGTCAAGGAATTTCAAAACTTTTGCTCAGTTTTCCCTTTCTGCTACAGTATGTAATCTTTCTCCAGTCTGCTGAATTACAACCAGTGCAGTTCCCTGTCAATAAATCCACCGAACGCTCGATGCGGAAGCCATATTTCTGAACTCGAGAAGACCAAAATTTGTCATTTAATTAATTAAGGGATTATAGGAGGGGTGCTCCATTTTACAGGGCCATAATCTGGCTCCCTGGTGTATAAAGTACAAGATGGTTGGCAAGGGCCGTTTATCCCAGATTATTGCCAAAGAAAACAAAGCACCCATCCTATTGGGCTACACGGGAAATGATTTTCATTAATAAAAAATAAAAATAAAAACCTTCTCTCCCCACTGGGAGTCTCCTTCTCCCCCTACCAATCGTCTGTGGCAAATGGAGAAATATCGGTGCCCTTCCCCCTCTGATTCTATTTATGGCTAGGTTTTTAAAAGCAGCAATAAAACAAATGTCGACTCTTTGGGGGTTTACTGGGCGAATATGTTCCGGCTGTTTGTGCTGCTCTCGGCCAGAGTTCTTGGGTTGCTCTGTTGCAGCCAACAGATGTGTGCTGCTGCAGGGGATAAAGAAATGGCACTAAAAGGCATCACCATCCATCCTCTCTATTTCTCTGAAGAATTTAACAGGACTTATACTGTTGTTGTTTTAATTATTGAAGCTCAACTCTTGAAATGCTGATCAAAATCTTTGTCAAAAACAATAATTCCAATATGAATGTGTTGGGAAATTTCTCATATCCCTCCTAGAAATAAAAATAGAGGTGGAGATGGATAAAAATTAGAAATGCAAAAAAATAAAAAAAATAAAAAAGATATTTTGAAAGGGTGGAAGAGAAAAAGGGGGACACCAAAAACAGTCTTTAAAATAAGCTCTTAAAAGACATTTTCAAACATCCTTCTACAAGAAAGAAAGGTGTATGAAATAATATGAACAACAGAAGGTAAAAGAGGAAAAAGTACATGATATGCTTTCAGAATTGTAACCAAATTTCATGTTTTTATCCTGGAGATAAACCAAAATATCAGGTTAAACTCAGTCAGGCCTGCATTAAAATAAAATGTTAAAGTGCTAGTAATCAGAAAACCATGCTCAAAACCCAGAGGATAGCTAGGTAACATCTCTTTAACTCTCTTAAGACTCACTCTGGGGCTGGAAACCAGTATTTCTGGTAGTCTGGTCAGTAATTCCACCAGTAATCGGTGTTTAAAATTGTGGGATGCCCTGTAAAATACTAAGGGCTTCCAGTCATCTTTCAGTGATCTTTCAGGGTCTAACTATGAAGAAACTGACGCTACAGCACTGCTGTAATGGAAGAGAGCCTGTATGTACATAGGTGTATACAGATTTATATCACATTTAGCCAGGATAAATTGCTTCAATAAATTCTCTTCCTAGGAGAGCCAGCTCAAACTGATGACTGGGTACTGGGAAAATGAGAGCTTTATTCTTCTTCACATAGCCTCAGGACAAGGGGGTTTTCTGGTTTGTTTGTTTTAAATATATGATTTTTTAGCACTTTTCTGGAACTATGATATAGTGCAAAAAATAAATACAAGTAAATAAATGCAAAGACCAAGGCCATTATAGCTGAAAACTCAAAGCATTTCTGGAAAGCAATTTATCTTTGAAACAAAATCCTAATAACTGCTGTGCTGCAGATAATTTCACTTCCTAAGCCCCAGATCCCGCTTTCCTAATATAATCACGAAACGAGAATTTTATTTCAACAAGGTGATCTAACGTATTTTCAACCAGGAAGTAAACTACAAGGACTAGAGTAGATACAAGGACCAAGCAGGATTCCTCATTTTTTACCTTGGCTCTGTTATTTGTGACTAACTTTTCTGTTTTCTACCTAGAGGAGGGAAAGGGTACTGGCTGAGGAGTGGGGTAGCATCACTGGCATACAAAGTGGTTAAATAAATCCTGGAATGGTTTCCCTCAAATCACAAAACTCAAAATTTAACCTGCTTTTGCACAATCACATCACAATATAAGCCTTCCACATTTTATTTAATTGCATCCTTACTAGGAAATAGAAATGAAAAATCATGACTTGCTAAAAGCAATTTAAAGTGGGGGGAGGCAAAAGCAAGCTGGGGGGGAGGGAAAGCATTAAAATTTAACAGAAGCATTTTTATGGCTCTTAAATATTCTAATCTGACAGTCACTAACTAGGATTTCCTGCTTCCTTCCCAATTTGCTGGCTTTTGTTTGCCATTTTCACGAAGGAGAGATCACAATGGGAGGAAGGAAGCCCTCTTTCTTAAATACCCACAATTATTCTTAAATCACTCCCTCAATTTCTTGCCCCTTTTCTTTTCCGTCATCCTTGTCTTTTCACTTTAAAGTGATTTGTATTTTAAAAAAATTAAATATTTAACAACAAAAATAACGATGTCTTACTACCTAAAAAAATTTACAGCTAACATTAAAAAAAATTTTTCTTCATCCCCAGTCTGCTGCATCATTACATATAAAGAATGCCATTGCTTATTTCTATTTGATACTTAAAACAAATCTCTAATTATGAGAGGTCAAACTGATGCACTCTCAAAAACAAAAAAGCAACACATATCTGTAGTATAAACAGACTGAGACAAAAGGTGAAATCTTGAATAATGATGCTTTCATTCACTAGAATTTAACTCACAGCCCATTTGTAACTGTACTGTTTGACAAGCAGATCGCATGTCTGGGCATGGCACTCACGTCTGTCGTCTGCTTCGTGATCTTCAGGATGAAATTCAAGCATTTTATAGAACTAAGCAATAAATGGCAGGCCAGGGAAACACATTTAGAGACCTCTCCAAGGGGAAGTGAGATGCTTTCAATGGAGATTTTAGAACAGGAAAACAAAGATACATAAATAGGCTGTCCTAGAGACCAAGTCAACCAAGGAAAAGGCTCAAGTATGCAGTTACCAGAATGCATATAATGATAAAAATTAGTATTTACTCAAAAGAGAGAAAGTTATCTGAATGCTGGGAGAGAACTGAAGAAAATACAAGGTTTAGAGGATGATTTTTAGTAACTAGGATAATTTCATAAAATCTGTTAGTTTTGTCAGAGCCGGAAGTATAATGTAAAATAATCAATGTGCAAATAAAAAAATGGATTCTCTCTCTCTACGTGGATCTATCTACCTTTTTTTTCCTTAAATAAAATGAAGATAGAGTCTGTCACTGAGGTCCACAAAGTCAATTCTCTGGACCTGGTTGTGATGGGATTATTTCTTTAGTAACCTACTGATGTTAATAAGATGGCGCAACTTTCAGTACAAAATAAAAGCCATGTACAAACACACCTATGGGTCTGTTCTTAGGTTCCTAGTAACAAAAAGCAGATATTGCTAGATACAAAAAAATGAGAAGGGCATATATGTACCATAAATATCAAAGATTCATAAAAATCTAGAAGGGGTTCAGACTAGCTATCATTCATTCATTCATTCATTCAAAAAACGTTACTAAGTGCCAGGGACTACTAAGTGCCAGGAAAAGTGAACAAAAAAAAAAAGAAAATAGGCCTTTGGGGGGGAGGGGAAATGTGTCACTCACCCGTGTCAAAGAAAACTCAGAGATGGGCAGTAAAGTGGTAAAAAACAGATTTTATTCAGGACTATTGCAATAGGGAAGAGACCTCAGTATAGAACCTGGCTTAAATCCAAATACAGCACAGGCAAGTGGGAATTTATAGGCAAGCACCAGGGTGAGGGGTCAATGGATGGAAAAGTACTAAGAAGAAACATCAGGGGAAGGGGGATTCTGGCTAAACCTACCTAACAGGATTCTTGCTGAAGACAGGCCAGGGTGATCAGATTATCACCTGGGGAATGGTGAAGGGTGAGAACCTGATGAGATATGAGGGTGAGCAGATATGGGGGTGGGGAGGGGTTCTTGCTAAAATTAGATTTTTACAAGGAAGTACACTGGTGGGCCTAAAAGAAGGCTCAGGAGCCTGACTAAAATTTGGACAAAGAATCTTTGTCATCTGGCATGAAAGATGCCAGCTAAATGGTAAGAATGATGGCTTAATTTGTAAGTTCAATTAGTCAGAGGTGGTGAGTGTACATATTAGATCCCTTGCTTTTTCATCTATTCTTGATAGCCATTTATCAAATTGTTTTGCTAGCAATTCCAGAGTATAAACAAGAGCACAAAAAAAAAAGGGGTTGATAGTCTTAATAAAAGATTTGACAAGGAAGAAGTTTGAAACTAATAGCCACAATTTACTTTATGGACCAAAAAGTAAATTTACTCAGTTTTAAAATTCATTAATTCACTGAATATTTTCGTCAGTGCCTACCATCTGCTTTAGGCCCCAGAATTAAACAGTGAATGACACTGACAAGGATTCCACCCTCATAGAGCTTATAGTCTAAAAGGAAAAGACAAATACTAAGTAAATAAACAAAATTATTTTAGATTAATAGCAAATAATTCTATGAAAGGAATGAAATAGCAATGTGTTAGTGACTAAAGACGCCTTTAGTTTCATGAATAAAAAGGAAATCACTGTATTATCTGTGGCCAAAGGGGAATGGGGTAGAATATAGAGACCTAACTTAAAACTTCTGGAATCCTTTCCTCTCACAACACAGTTGATGTTCAATAAATATCTATTGATTTAATCTGAAGTTGATATTCAAGTATACTTTGCTGAAATTTAACAATGATCTTCAAGTTTTTGCAGAAAGTTGCTGGGACCACAAAACAACCCCTATGCAGGTATTTATGTATTTAAAGTTATACATAGCTAAGATACAGTTTAAATACATATTTACAACTACTTTGTACTTAACGTACTTTATGTGACTACAGTCAACCAATTCTATGTTTTTCTTATCCAAATATACATAGAGGAAGCTCTATAGTTTTTGATTAGTGTGTTAAAAATGGGGAGGATGGAGCTACTTGTCAAGTTAACCCTTCATTGACCCTTGAAAACAAAACCTCAGCAAGAGCTGTTAAGCTATATTTTCAAGTATTAAAACAATGCTAATCAAGAAAGGGCACCTTAATTAATATAGGACTTTTGGGAGTACAAATCTGGACAAACTTTCTGGAAGGCAACATGGCAATATTTACATTAAGTGTCTTAAAATGCTTTGTATTCTTGGAACGAATCGTTCTTCCAGGACTTTATTCTAAGGCTAAAAATAAAACCAGGAACATGGACCACTTATATATCAAAATGTCTGTCATAGTCTTATTTATAACAAAAATAAAACAGGAATTAAATTAATGTTTAAGAAGAATGTATAAATCTAAATTAAGAGATACTGCCTTACAATAGACTATATTTCAGTTGTCAAGGATAATGTTTCTGAAAGCTAATGACATGAGAAAATGCTATACATTAAGTGGGGGGAAAAACAGGATATAAAATCACATATGCACCATAATTCCAAATTATAAAAAAGCAAACAAAATAACGAGCATCGAAAAAAATGAGGACATTAATATCAAATGTTAATAATGATTATCTCTGGATAACAGTATTCCAGGTGATTTTATTTTCTTCTTTGTACTTCAGTATTTTTCAGTCTCTACAATGACTACAGGTTGCCTTCAATAAATCAAAAATATATGTAATGTACTCTAATAATAAATAAGAATGTCAACCTGCATAACTTATAAAAACACATCTATGAGTTTTTAAAAAGGCCCATTATCAGCAGCTAGACTATTCTAAAGCACTGAACAGTATATTTACAAATCATACAAAGTTGTTCATTCTCTACTACAAAGTAACAGAACCAACTGACAAATTAAGTTCTAAATGGACTACTAAAAAAACTTTCTAAAATTATAAGCTAATAGTTTCATGTAGAAATAAATTTGGTGGAAATTTAAACATATCGATACTCAAGGTAAATCAAGCAGTTCAAGATAGTTCCTCCTTTGTTGCCTTCAAGGACCCATTTTCAGAACCCCATGAGTACTCCCTAACAAGTATTACTTATATTAAACACTTAGAGATTGCCCCAACCTTCTATCACAAAGGGTATAATGAGAACTGAAACCAAGCTTAGCAGGTACTAAATGCCTTTCAGCTCACCTATAAATAAGCTAAAAAATTTTAGACAGGAGCCCAAACAAAGCTCGTTGGGCTCCATTATCTTATTATGATTAAAAAGAAATTATACACAAACAGCTCTCTTCTAAGAATACAACTTTAGATACCAAGTTTTCAGACTTCAAGATAATTTAGCTGCAGCTAAGCAAAAAGTACAAACACTGAAGCCCTACATCACAGCAGTTTCAACATTTTATTCTCCATAGAATACTCAATGCCACTGTGATGTGCATTACATCTAGAAAACCGACTTTAAAAAGATTCCAATAAACATATGAACTGTGAGACTACAATGCAGGTTATGTGAACCCCAGGAAACAAAGAAGACTCATGTTTTACTAGGTAGTAGGTTATTTAGAATTGTAATTTCTGTTCCTAAGTTCTGGGTTCATTTTCCACTGTAGTATTTAGCCTAAAAACAGTTTAGATATATTATTTCATTAGTAGGTAAATCAATAGCCCCAAAAGAATTATATAGAAAGCATATATACTACTATAATCTTATAATCTTATTGTTATTAGCCTTATTGTTTTATATTTGGCGGTTTTGTAAAGCACTTTGCTAACTAACAGACTTAGAAACTGTGGTAGAGAGTTACAAAAAAATAGGCAAAAAATGAGTTGGAGGTGGAGGTTGGCCTGAATCCTTGTTACCTATTCTCACATACCCTAAATAAAATATAGAAATGGACACCACATCTTTTTAAACCTCTTGCAAGGTACAACCTGCATATTATATAACTACTTCTAACTGAATGATGTATTTCCAAAAGTTTACACACAACAGGTATTTTCTATATGTTTATTAAATAAATGAATGTACGGAAACATCAATTTGAGGGACTGCAGGTTTCTGGAGTATTATTTTCGTCTAGGAAAATTAAATAATGTTCATAGTTTTAAAATTAGGTATATTTTTATTACAGTTATAAAATTCATAATCCAGTTATAGTCTATATCAAGGATTGGCATACTTTAGTCCATGGGCCAAATCCTGATGGCCACCTGTCTTTATTTATTTATTTAAGATTTTTATTGGGGAATGGGAACTGCGCTGGGAATTGGGGGATTGGGGGAAGGGGAACAGACAAGTTGCTGTCGTTTTGGTCTTCGGTCTAGTTGTGGAGGATGTTGCTTCACTGGCCCAAGTTGACACCATCATTGCGCTCTTCCCGGGTGAGGCAGATCAGTCGCCAGCTTCTGGATGGTTGCTCACCGCGGCTGCTGGCCACTCATGCTGGCTGCTGGCTACAACACGTAGCCCATGGCAACCCACTGCCACAGGGGCTGCAGCCTACACCATCGCCATGGCCAGCGACTCACGGCAGCCCAGCTCCAGGTTGAGCATCTTAGCTGTAGAGGGCAGTGTCACTAGCCCTCATATGTGGGATCTGAACCGGGGTCCTCTGGCATCCCAAGCCAGCTCTTAACCAACACGCCACTCGGCCGGCCCCCACCTGTCTTTTTTTAAATTAAATTTATTGGGGTGACATTGGTTAGTAAGATTATAATAAGTTTCAAGTGTACAGTATGGTAATGTATCATCTGGGCATTGCATCATGTGCTCATCACCCAAATTTTAGCCTCCTTCCGTCACCATATATTTGACCCCCTTTACCCTCTTCAACCATCCCCCCATCCCCTTTCACCTCTAGTAACCACCACATTGTTGTCTGTATCAGTGAGTTTTGTTTATATCGGCCATCTGTTTTTGTATGGCCCACAAGCTAAGAATGGTTTTTACAATTTTAAATGTTTGGAAAAAATCAAAACAATATTTTGTGACACATGAAAATTGTATGAAATTCAAACTTTAGTGTCCGTAAATAAAGTTTTACGGGCACACAGTTATTTTTTGCATGTTGTCTATGGCTACTGTTGTGCTTCAGGGGCAGATTTAAATAGTTACAACAAAGACTTCACGCCTGCAAAGCCTAACATATTTACTATCTGGCCTTAATTGCCACCTCCTGGTATTTATAACATTATTAATTAAAATACATAGTTAATTCAGATATCCCAATTATGACAAAAGTCACTGTATATTTTAATTGTTAATAAGGACTTTTATAATGTGACTTCAAGTACTAATTTCTTTTTGACTTTTCAATTTTTAGAAACTGGGTTTTCTTAAAATAAGGTTAATTAAGTTACCCCATAGTTCTGTCTTTAGCATATTCACCTGGGCACCTTGTAAAAATACCGATTCCTAGGCCTCCTGGATTCTCTTGGCTTTGGGGTCCAAAAATCTACACTTTAAAAAGCACCCTGGGTAATTCTAACACAAATGGTCAGTAGCCCACCCTTTGAGAACTAAAATGGTTGGAAAGCTTATCTATTCCTTCTACAATATATGGTAAACAGCTATACTTTTCAAGTTTGGTACTATAAGACAGCAGTTCTCAAAGTGGACTCCAGGGATCCCTATACATTCCCAGAGACCCTTTCAGAGGGTTCATGGGTGTTCAAATCATACAGGGGTAAAGGGTCTATTTAAAGGGCAAGACTGGCCAATGAATTTTAATGTAATAAAGTATTAAAAGTTTACAGATGTGGTTTCAGATTCTACATGAGTCAACCTTTAAGAAACTATCACTTTTCGGGTTTTGGTGTAGTATCAAAGAAGAAAGACTATCTACAATTATCTGAAAACGAATCTTTCCTTATCCTATTACACATCTGTGTGAGCCCAGGTTTTCTTGATAGACTTCAACCAAAACAACATATTGTAACAGATTGAATGCAGAAGCAGATATGAGTATCCAGCTGTTTTCTATTAAGCCAGACATTAAAGAGATTTGAAGCTCTTCCCTTAATTTTTTTGAAACTATTGGGTTGTCGGAAAAGTCATGACGTATTTTTTCTGTTTTTCATTGCAAAAATGCGTCATGACTTATCTGACAACCCAATATATATATATATATACAACTATTTGTCATTTTAAAATAAACACATTTTTAAATTTCTCCATTTTAATTTCTAATATGCTAAATATCAATAGATATAACCAAGATAAACAAAAGCTCTTTGGAGTCCTCAATTTTTAAGAGTATAAAGGGGTGGGTACTGAGACCAAAACTAGTTTGAGACCCACTGCTTTAAGAAATACACAAACAGTAGAGTGCTGTGGATTGATCAATCAAAGAAAAGGTTAAAATTAATTTCTGGATTTCAGGCTCAGACATGCAGGAACAGGTTTTAAAGAAAGGAGCCAGCTTAAATAGACCAAATAGTTTTGTAGCAAATGACTGAAAACAGATGGGAGTGAGAATTAGGCTGAATCATAAGTTAGGCAACACATGGCCAAAGCTTAGAATCTATCTGGAAGCAGCTTCATATAGGCAACTGCTTGACTAGAGCTTTAAGTCTCTTTAGGCTTTTGGAGGATTCAAGGAACTATTTTGCGCTGCTATCCTCAGAAAGGTTAATAAAGCAAAAACAAAGAAGTAACAACTTGTAAAGTGACAGCAGGAAGAGAGTTAGAAATAAGTGAAGAACATTATACCTATCTGTGTTTGGCCTCAATATGCATTTTAGAAGTAGGAAAATTCCTGGAAACTGGTAGGCTGTCAAAATCTAATGTGTTTTGGTTTTTTTCCTACTCATTTTCAGATAAAGTATGATCTTTAAAACAAATCCCAAACATAGATGTACAAAATATTAGCAAACTACTGCTTGACCAAAACTTTAAAAAATAAATTGAAGAAAATGGTGCTACAGGAGACATTAGTACCAGAAATACCAGAAAAACTATGTTAAATAAAACCAACATGGTGTTACTCAAGTTTGATAAAGCTTAAACAAACATTACTGGCAAGAAATTTGGTGCCAACACAAATCATTTACAGCAATAGTATGTTATATTCAATAAATCATCCTGTTTTTATAGTCAGGCATATTCCTGCTTCAGAAAAAATGGTTATACTTTATTTTTTTAATCTAAAAAAAATGTAATTTTTCTACTGTATAATAAATTTTAAGCCCCAAATAAAATGTGACCAATTTAGCATCTACATCTCCTCTGTCCACTATGTCAGAAAGAGGCACCATACCAGATAAGAAGGTATTAATAAATAATCCACTCAAAGAAAGCAAATTGGGTTTTATGAGAAGGTGGGGCTATGGCAGAACAACACTGTTCACCACAGAGGCCTAAGCCACAAGCTCACCAAGTGACTTTTTAAGCTAAATCTTGGCTCCTGTTAGACTTTCATAAGATGATATTTATTAAGGATCAATGCAGTACTGAATAGAAAAGAGAAACTTTTTGCAGACTTAGGTTTCAAACGTATGAGAATATTTAGGATTAAAATTACCCAAAGATGAAAAAAGCTAACAAGTGAAGTCATGAGTTTGTAATGAGTTTTGTTCTATTAAGTATCCTTATGTCCCTCATAAGACTAATGTAGTAATTCATTTTTGGTTTAGTTGTGAATCTTTCCTAGATGTCTGCCTACAAAAATTTTAAATTAGATAATTTATCTTTTCATAAAAACTTCCTGAATTGTAACACTCATCTTTCCTCTCCAAGAAAGCCATGCAGTATCTGTTTACTTTCAAACTGAACTGAATTTTGCTTCATTGTATACAGGCAGGGAGTATATTATTCATATTTTAAAAGTTTCTAAACAAAAGGACACACAAGCAAAGAAAAGGAAACAAAGTACTATGATTTAACAGAAAAACAACAACGTTCTTTCAATACAAAGTGTCCACCAGGGAAATTCTGAAGAGAAAATGTAATGATAAAATATTTTAAGACATGAAAAATGACTCAATGCAAAATATTTGTTGTTGATGATTTTTTGTTTTGTTTTTGGCTCAAAAGTTATTATTTCTAGTCATTTATGTTCCTTACTTTTTGTTTATCCATTCCCAGTGGGTCAGTAGAACCATTTCAATTTCATTTTATTTACAGTCTATTTTTCTTCCTGATTCTTCAATAGTAAGTTCCTTGATCTAAGCTTCTATTTATGAATGTTTGGAATGGAAAAGACCTTGAAGGGTCATGAAGTCCATCCTTTTGCTTTCCAGGAGAATTCATAATTAAACAATCTCAGATGGATAAGAAGATACCAAAAGAAAATGTATCTTGTCCCCAACAGAATGCTACTTTATTCCACATTAACATTTACATTCACAATTTGCAATTTTCTAAAAATGAAAGTAAAAATTAAAACCTCAAAAGAGGAAGGTGCTTTAAAAATGCATTTATCAGCTAAAATTGCTCAAACATAAATTCAACTATCAGATCTAAAATTAACACAGAAAAGTTGTGGCTGCCAACAAAAAGTCTTAGTTCCCAGAGATGTGTTCTGATGTTATTTGTAGCACCATTTCACCTACAGCACATAGCATGACAAACATAAACCACCACACCAATAAACTATAATTATAAATGACAATTGTGTGTGTGTATGTCTGTATGTATTTTTTTTACAGGTGGTGTAGGTTTTTATTCCAAACAGAAAGGGAAGTTAGGTCTAAATTGGAGATGTCAATATTATGGAAAGCTACAATATAACTGTTATATGGACAATAGTTTAATTCTTTAATACGTAACTTTAAAATGTTCAGGGAATAACATTCCTTCCTAAAATAGTTTCCAAAACAGAATTTCATCTGATGACAAAAAGCATGCAACTATAAAGACACACTGTTAATTGTTCTATACCCATTTAAAAAATGGGGAGAGCAAGATCAGAAGTCTTGGAAATGGGGGGAAAATCACACTTAAAATAAATAGAAGGCAGAGGAGGCAGAGTCCAGAAATTAGACTGACAAAATATTGTTTCCCAGGAAGATTATAAAATGAATTATTAAATAGATGGCTTATGAACTGGCAAGTAATGCAGTGATCTATAAACACCAGCATAAGATAGCTAAATAGTAACTAATGTCTAAGTTCATTTTCTTTTTAACAGGGTCTCTGGCCTAGGAGCTCAGGAATAAGCCAGAAACAGAATATATTTAGATTTCAACAAGGCACCTCTTAATACTTTGTAGGAAATACAGGTTAGATAATAAAATAGTAGGTAGATTCATAACTGAATTTTACCCAAAAGGTTGATTAATGGATTAATATCAACCTAGTAAGAGTGTGTTGGTATTATAGCATTGCTCCACCCTTATATATTTTTACCAGTGTCCGAAAACAGAAACATAAGTGTATGTTTATGTTGTGTTTATCAAATTTATCTATCACTGACACAAAGATATGAGGAATGCCCAAGCTAAATAACATTATTAAGCTAAATCAATAAACCAAAACTAACAAGATGACAATTACAGGGATAAATGTAAAGTCCTCAATTACATTTAAAAAATCAATTACATAAATTAATGTGATCTTAGGCTTTAAGAATAGAGGTATAGGGTACAGTGAAAAAAAAAAAAAAGGCCACTTTCCCCTGTACTTTTTATATTGATCAGATTCTGAGATGTTATATTCAGCTCCAAATAAGAAGCCCTAAAAACTTAAGCAACTAAGTTGATGAGGGGCCTGAACTTTATTAAAAATGTCATTTAAGGAATGGCTGAAAGAACTTGGGATATTTACTCTGGAAACAGAAGCCTTAACAAGACATAACTGTCATCAAATATTTGAAGGGCTACCATGTTGACAAGAAATTAGGTTTATTTATTATAGCTTCGGACAGCAGAACTGAAGGGCTTCAGCACAATGTAAAGAATGTTCTAAAAGTAGAGCTCCAAAATAGGACAAGGTATCTGCAAAGTGGGGATCTTTTCCTTATAGTCTTCAAAGTTAAAAGACCATCCCTCAGGAATTCCAACTTTGACGCCTTTTCACATTTCATGAATATACGTGATCCCAAAAGAAGCCTGTTAGGGGAAGGCAACGTTCAAAAATGAGAAACTTAAAAATTGTTTTTTCTTACATATTTCTAAAGAAATGGAAGACTTTATGAGCTCTAAAATCATAGTACTATTTTCTGAGAAACCAACAAAAGAAATTAACGCTTTTTTTCAATGAATGCTGTATTTGTTTTTCTCAAAGAAACATCTGCACCTTAACTTTAGTTTACCAAGGAATAAGGGACAATTATATATCAGCCTGCCAACTAGTCTCAAGAAGGGAACTGTCTTTATTAGACATTTATATGGCAATGCTATTTGCTCCACCCAAAACTTCCTCGCAAGAAGGCTCCTCCTTGTCAGACGTGGATAGGAGGCTGCAGTAACACTGACTCCTTCCTACTGCAGCCTAGGAAAAACTCAGTCTTGACATGTACAAAACAATAACTTGTGAGAACTTCAGGGCAGCTGTGTTCAGGCAGAGCCAGGGACTTCACTTGAGGCAAAATAGTAGCTTAAGAGTTGGCTGAAGAAACTACTTTCATTTTGGGTTGGAAGTGGGGAAAGGAAAAAGAAAAGAGATACAGTAACGGTATCCATTAACATTTAAAACCCATGGCAAACAAAAATGCTTAAAAATTACAGCACTGAAACTATCACAGGATGTAATCTTTGATCCACAAATTTAAAGATGAGCGCTCTCTAGGCTTTCTGCGATGTGTTAACACTAATGAGAAAAAAAATAATCTTACATTTAATAATGTCCAAGTCAGGGCAATCACAAATTCTAGGATGGAGGAATAAAACAAGGGACTTTGCTATCTCATTGGATATTTTTTTGTGCTAATTCTAGGCAAACTGTGAAACGTCTGAATGTCCAACAGTAATGCTCTGAATGTGAAATACTACAGTCCAATTCAGTAAGTAATGCTAAAGGACCAGTAATTAATTGGTCTCAGTGTGCTGTAGGGGCAACTTCCTGGCCAGGAGAAAAAGCTGCAATGGTTGCTCAAAACCAAAGGCTAATAATACAAAGCAACATACTCTGGTTTCTCTTCATATAACAGTTTTACCAGTATTTCAGACATTATTTTCCTTCTCAAGAGTAAAAGGAGAAGACAAGAAATGTAAAAGACAAGCCTATGCAATAGTAAAGAAGTTATTAATTGACTGTATTAGTTCAATTCATTATTAAATAATACACAACTATCAAAGGGCAAAAGGCTTGTCATTTTTCTATACAGAATTAAGAACAAACTGGTAAGACTACTTAGTATAGCTGCCAAACTTTTCTTTAGCTTCTTTTCTTACAGTCATGTTACATTTCGCAATAGTCTCCACTTACCTTACATCCTCCATATTTAAGTACAAATTGTATTTGATTTCCCCAGCCCTTGCCCTAAGATATTATGACATATCTTTAGCTTCTGAGTCTGGACACAGAGGAAGAAACTGAAAGTTTTTCACTTTCCTAAAATATGTGTCCATTTTATTTACACCATTTAAAAATATAAGCTAACTAAAGCTAACTGCAACCATCCATTTAACAACTCTTTAAGAATATGAGTGGGTACACATTTAACAAAATAAACTTCAGTTCAGTACATTTTTTCTGTGCTTAGAATACCTACAAAGATTGATGTCTCTACAAGAATTACACTATTGCAAAGTTTTTAAACACAGGAATCAAGTGAGCCTGGGGAGAAAACTGCACACCCCACAAACCTACACTTATGGACACAACCCTCAGAGATACTAAAACACTCCTGTTAAGTAGAAAACAAACTTTTCAAGTTAGGAAAGTACCAACACGGGAATCTGGGTAGGAGGTGCCCTGGGTAGTAAACACCCCAGTCAGAGAACATAACAAGCAATTCAGAGCAACATATAACTCCCTATGGGGCTCCAGCTTGGACTGCTTAAATCCCAAGACCCCATCCCTGAGTTAGGAGATGAAGTGTGGCAAGAGGAAGGGGGGGTGGGGGGAAGGAAATCAGAGTAGAAGTGATGAAAGTGTTCTTTTTTTCTCCTTCTCTACCCCTATCCAGCATTCTTGCAGGCTGGTCACCACACTGGGTGCCATATACCAAAAAACCCTAAATCAATATGCCAAGCTTCTTCTGATTAGGCTCCAGACCTGTATATATATATCAGCCGTCTTCTTTCCAAACATCTCCCTTACACCTCTGGATTCCCCCATACCCTTCCCAAAGTGATGCTTTTTGGCTACTAAGCACACCCCTAGTAAGTCTTCCTAAACTCATTCACTTAATTTTTTCCAAATCCATACTTTTTCTGATATCATGTCCAATACTTTTTTATAATTCAATCGAAATGCCATGACTCTCATTTACAAGAATTTACCCCTACCTATCTTTCCAGTCAAACCCAATGCCATGGGTTTTTCACCTACTCATCCCTACCTCCTGCCTATTACCCCTGCTTCTTCCAGTGCCAAGCCCCTAACCCCACTCTTTGAGAAGCCCTGGGTCTACAGCCAGTTTAGTACCCCTCCCCTTTCTCCCATTCCACCCCATTCCTTGATCTTTCCATTAGGCTACACTAGACTTCCATTCCCTCAGGATTCAACTCCCCTCTTCTTGCCACGCCCTGTGCCCCCCGGGGCTACTTACCCCAAGTTCTCCCCACACTTCAGGCCTCTGGCCCCGCCTTCCCCCCAAAGGAAGGAGGCGGGAGGAGGGAGAGAAGAGGGGCGGCACTCCGCAAGGTAAAGACGATCTCTCATTAGTGCTCATCGCCGCCAATCGTAGCTTCCTTCTCTCTTATTGGTCAGCGTTAGTCCATGCCCCACCCTCTTCCTCAGACAGGGCCCGGCCACCGCCTCAGCGCCCCCGTCCAACACAGACTGGGAGGGGAGACCCCGGCCTGGGACACTGAGACTGGTCAGAGTTGAAGGGGAGACTCCCGTCACATCATGGACTAGTTAATGTTAACAGGACTCACCCGCTGGTAGCTCCGTCGCCTCCCGCCCGCCCGCGCTCGGTCCCACAATCTGTCTCCAGCTCCTTCTTTCCCCCCTCAGCAGAGCAGACACTTTCCTCTCGTCCGGCCAGGCGCGCTCACCTCTCGCGAGATATGG
>NW_017731653.1:967277-973350 GCF_001890085.2 Hipposideros armiger
AAAAAAAAAAAAAAAAAAAAGGAGAGTTGGCTCAAAGTATTTCCTATGGAACCTCTTTTTCCTCAGGTACCTAACTTCCTTCTGCAGCTTTGTATTACTTAGCTTTCGAACTTCCTGCCTAGGATCTCATCTATCCTTCTAGCACCCTCTGAAAGGCTGAAAGAATCCAGGTGATTTCCCCCTAGGTAGCAACCGTGACACAGAAGCATAGAATCATTTATGTTCTTGTGAAGTGAATTAAGAACAGTTGCGAGGTGTTTTGGCTTCCAATGTACTCTCCCTTAAAACAATTCCTACTTTAAAAAATACAATTATAGGAATAGACTCTCAATCTAAATGGGAGATTTGCATATAACAGAGGTGGCATTACAGATCAGAAAGGGGTTCTACAAATTGTGCTGGAATAATTGGCTATTTATATATACAAAATAAATATAATATCTAACATTTATAGATCTTACTATTTTCCAGGCAGCATTCTAAGTGTTTTATATGTATTAATTAATTTTTTCCAAATGTATATCTCCAACCAGTATCTTTCCCCTGAACTGCAGCAGACTAATATCTCCAATTGCCTACTTAACAAATCCACTTGGATGTCTAATCAGTATTTCAAACTTACCATGTGCAAACAAATTCTTCCTTCTCTTTCCACATGTGGCAGCTCCCTAGTCTTCCCTACCTTAGTAAAAGGTACCTCCAATGTTCCAGCTGTATTTTTTAAATTGAGATATTATTCACATAACGTAAAATTCACCTTTTTAAAAAGTGTGCAGGACCAGCCGAGTGGCGCATTGGTTAAGAGTTGGCTTGGGACGCCAGCCCTGAGGAGCAGGGCCCCAGTTCGGATCCCACATTAGGGCCAGTGATGCTGCGCCCTCTACAGCTAAGATGGTGAACAACAGCTCGACCTGGAACTGGGCTGCTATAAGTTGCCAGCGATGGTGTAGGCTGCAGGATGGAGCTTCAATGGGCTGCCATAAGCTACTGTGAGTGGCTGGCAGCTGGCATGAGCGGCCGGCAGCCAGTGTGATTGGCCATCAAGTGACCAGCAACCGATCTGCCTCACCCCGGAAGAGCGCGATGATAATACCAACATGGGCCAGTGAAGCGACATCCTCCGCAACTAGAATGAAGAACAAAAGGACAGCAACTTGTCTGTTCCCCTCCCCCAATTCCCCAATAAAATCTAAAAAAAAAAAAAAAGAAAGGGAATCCTTACAGGTGCCTGTAATAATGGAGATCCATACGGTGAAGTAAATATTCTAGGGAGTGATATCTCAAAGGAGCGCACTTTAAAAAACGAGACAAAATTATACCTCAGTAAAGCTGTTAAAAAGAAAAAGGTTGAGGAAAAAGCCGAGGCAGGTACACGGGGATTCAGGGCTATAAACAGTCGAGTTGTCCCATTTTCTCATTTGCACGTAGAGTAACGTCACTGTGACCATAATCTCTGCTGTGTGTGTGACTGTATATAAGGGAGTAGGTGGGAGGAAGGGATTCAGCTGCAGGAACTGGCGACTTAAAAACGTGTTGATAGAAGTCCTCTTTGAAGACGTAATGTTTAAACCAGGAGTTGAACTATGAGGAGACAGCCTTGGGAAGATTTTGGGTAAGATCAACTGTAAAGACTATTAAAAAGTTTCTCATNCATGGGCCAGTGAAGCGACATCCTCCGCAACTAGAATGAAGAACAAAAGGACAGCAACTTGTCTGTTCCCCTCCCCCAATTCCCCAATAAAATCTTAAAAAAAAAGTGCAATTCATTGATTTTTAGTATATTCACAAAGTTATGAAACTATCACTAATATCTAACTCTAGAACATTTTATTGTCCTCAAAAGAAACCCCACACTCACTAGCAGTCACTCTGTATTTAGCCCCCACCAATTTACTTTTTATCTCTGTGGATTTGTCTAGTATAGATATTTTGTATAAATGGAATCATGTAATATGTTGCTTTTTGTGTCTGGCTTCTTTCATTTAGCATACTGTTTTCAACATTCATTCATGTTGTAGCATGTATCAGTTTATTCCTCTCATGGTGAAATAATATTCTATTGAATGGATATACCAGTTTTTGTTTATCCACTTATCAGTTCATGGACATTGGGGTTTTCTCACTTTTAGGCTATTATGAAAAATGTTGCTTTGCATATCCATGTCCAAGTTTTTATGTAGACATTGTTTTCAATTCTCATGATATACACTGAGGAATGTAATTGCTGAGTCATATCGTAAGTCTATGTTTAACTTTTTGAGAAACTGCCAAACTGTTTTTCAAAGAGCTGCATCATTTTACATTCCCACCGGCAATGTATGAAGGTCCCAATTTCACCACTCCCTCACACCAACACTTTTATTGTCCATCTTTTCGATTTTAGCCATCCTAGTGGAGGTGAAGTTGTATCTTAGTGGTTTTAATTTATGTTTCCCTCATGACTAATAATGTTGAACATCACTTCATGTGTTATGGCCATTTATACATCTTCTTTGGAGAAATGTCTATTCAATTTCTTTGCCCATTTTATAATTGGGTTATTTGTCTTTATATTATTGAGTTGTAAGAGTATTTTATATATTTTAGATACAGATACTGGACTCTTAACAGATATATGATTTGCATTTATTTTCTCCCATTCTGTGAGTTGTCTTTTCACTTTCTGGTAGTGTCTTTTGAAGCACAGATGTTTCTAATTTTGGTAAGGTCCAATATATCTTTTCTTGCTTGTACTATTGATGTCATATCTAAAAAACCACTGCCTAATCCAAGATCACAAAGATTTATACCTATGTTATCTTCTAAGATTTTTATAGTTTTAGCTTTTATATTTAGGTCTTTGATCCATTTTGAGATAAATTTTTTTTTCAATTACAGTTGACATTCAATATTAGTTTCAGGTATACAACATAGTGGTTAGACATTTATATAACTTATGAAGTGATCCCCCCATAAGTCTAGTACCCACCTGACACCATACATAGTTATTATAATATTATTGACTATATTCCCCATACTGTACTTTACATCCCAGTGACTATTTTGTAACTACCAATTTGTACTTCTTAATCTCTTCACCTTTTTCACCCAGCCCCCCAACCCCCCTTCCATCTGGCAACCATCAGTTTGTTCTCTGTTTCTACGAGTTCGTTTCTGTTTGTTCATTTATTTAGGTTTTTAGATTTCACATATTAGTGAAATCACATGGTATTTGTCTTTCTTTGTCTGACTTACTTCACTTAGCATTATTATGCTAAGTGACATGGATGGACCCTCTAGGTCCATCCATGTCACAAATGGTAAGAGTTCATTCTTTTTTTATGGTCAAGTAATAGTCCATTGTATATATGTACCACATCTTCTTTATCCAGTCACCTATCAATGGACACTTAGGTTGCTTCTATATCTTGGCTGTTGTAAATAGCACTGCAGTGAACATAGGGATGCATATATCTTTTCAAATTAGTGTTTTGGATTTCTTCAGATAAAAACCCAGAAATGGGATTGCTGGGTAATATGGTAGTTATATTTTTAATTTTTTGAGGAACCTCCATACTGTTTTCCATAGTATCTGCACCAATTTACAATCCCACCAACAGTGCACAAGGGCTCCCTTTTCTCCACATCCTTGGCAACACTTGTTTGTGAGATAATTTTTGTAAATGGTATGAAGTAGGGGTCCGATTTCATTCTTTTGCAGGTAGATACCCAGTTTTCCCAACCCATTTGTTGAAAAGACTATTCTTTCCCCACTGAATTGTCATAGCACTCTTAGAAAAAATTAGTTGACCTTAAATATTTGGACTCATTTCTGGAGTCTTAATTCTATTCCATTGTTCTACACGTCTGTCCTTATGCCAGTATCAAAACTGTAGCTTTGTAGTAAGTTTTAACATCAGGAGGTGTGAGTACCCAAACTTTGTTCTTTTTTAAGATTGCTTTGGATGTTCTGGGCCTTTTGCATTCCCATATGAGTTTTAGAGTCAGCTTGTCAGTTTCTTTAAAAAAGCCAGCTAGGATTTTGATAGGGATTGCATTGAATCTGTATATCAATTTGGGGAGTATTGTCATTTTAATGTTGTCTTTCGATCCATGAATATGGGATGTCTTTCTGTTTTTTTAGGTCTTCCTAATTTCTTTTAATTATGTTGTGTAATTTGTTTTTTTAGCTGAGCCACCCTGCCACCTGTTGGCAGCTCAGCGGCAGCTCAGCTTGGGTTGGGAATTGAACCGGCGACCCTGTTGCTCAGAGCTCACACTCTTGAGCAAGCTCTTAACCAACTGAGCCACTTGGCCTGCCCTGTTGTGTAATTTTCAGTGTACAAATCTTTCTCTTTGTTAAGTTTACTCATAAATATTTTTTCTATTTGATGCTATTGGAAATGAAGTTGTTTTCACAATTTCATTTTCAGGTTGTTTATTGCTACTGTATAAAAATATAATTAATGTTTGTATACTGATCTTGTATCTTGCAATCTTGTACTTTTTTATGAACTCTAATAGTTTTCTTATGGATTCCTGAGGATTTTCTGTATATGAAATCATATCATCTGCAAACAAATAGTTTTACTTCTTCCATTTCAATCTAGATGCCTTTTATTTCTTGATCTTATTTAATTGCTCTAGCTAGAGCCTCCAATAAAATTTGAATGAAAGTGATGAGAGTGAATATCCTTGTCTTTTTCCTGATTTAGGGGGAAAGATTTTAGTTTTTCACCATTAAGTATGCTGTTGGTTGTGGATTAGTTGTAGATGCCTTTTATCAGATTAAGGACATTCCCTTCTATTCCTAGATTGTTGAGTGCTTTTATCATGATTTTATCAAATGCTTTGTATATTGAAATGATAGTGTGATTTTTTACTTTTATTATATAAATATGGTGTATTACATTGATTGATTTTCATATTTTAAACCAACCTTGCATTTTGGGGGTAAATCCCACTTGGTAATGGTGTATACAATTTTTATGTTGCTGTATTTTGTTTCCAATTATTTTGTAGAAGATTTCTGTGTCTATATTTATAAGAGATATTGGTCTGTAGTTTTGTTTTCTTATGATGCCTTTATCTAGTTTTGGTATCAGCATAATACTGGCCTCAGAATGAATCGAGAAATGTTGCCTCTTTTTTTTAAGTTTGTGAAGAATTGGTGGTAATTCTTTAAACATTTGGTAGAATTCACCAGTGAAACCATATGGTCCTAGGATTTTCTTTATGGGAAGTCTTTTTATTACTGGTTCAACTTCTTTACTTGTTATGGGTCTACTTAGATTTTCTATTGCTTCTTGCGTCAGTTTCTGTAGTTTGTATCTTTCTAGGAATTTTTTCATTTTATCTAGGTTATCTAAGTTGTTGGCATATGATTATTCATAATATTTCCTTATAATCCTTTTTATTTCTGTGAGACGATCATAATGTGCCCCGCTTTCATTCCTGATTTTATAATGGTAATTTGAATCTTCTCTCTTTTTATTTTTATCTAGCTAAAGTTTTGTCAATTTTGTTGATCTTTTAAAAAAATCACCTTTGGGTTTCATTTATTTTCTCCTGTTATTTTTCCATTCTCTATTTTATTTATTTCCACTCTAATCTCTATTATTTCCTTCCTTTTACTTATTTGCTCTTCTTTTTGTTTACCTTAGGTTATTGATTTGAGATATTTTTCCTTTTTAATATATTCATTTATAGTTATAAATTTACCTCTAAACATTGCTTTCACTGTATTCCATAAGTTTTGATAGGTTATATTTTCATTTTATTCACCTCCAAGTATTTTCTAATTTCCTTCACAATTTCTTCTTTGACCCATTGATTATATAGAAGAGTGTTGTTTAATTTCCACATATTTCTGAGTTTTCCAACTTTCCTTTTGTTACTAATTTCTAATTTCATTTAATTGTGATTGTAGAACATACTTTGCATTATTAAAATACTTTAGGGACAGCCAGTTAGCTCAGGTGGTTAGAGCACAGGGCACAGTGCTCATAATACCAAGGTTGCTGGTTCAATTCCCACGTGGGCCACTGAGGTGCACCCTCCACAACTAGATTGAAACAACTACTTGACTTGGAGC
>NW_017731653.1:973785-976494 GCF_001890085.2 Hipposideros armiger
CCTCTGGCATCCCAAGCGAGTTCTTAACCATCGCACCACTCGCCCGGCCCCTCATATGCACTTTAAAAGAATGTATTGGGTTGTCAGAAAAGTCATGACGCATCTTTGCAACAGATGGCAATAGTTCATTTTTGGAAGTACTAGAGTCATTCACATCTATGTTACTGCTATGTCATTTGATAGCTGACAGTTCTAGCTTTATTCTAAAAAAAATTGAGTGATTTGGTTGAGTTTTGGAAATTTAAAATAAGTTGAAGATGGAAGACCAAGCTGTGCATTTTTGCCATATTCTACTGTTTTACTTCCATAAAGGGAAGAACGCGCATCAAGCTCGTGAAAAGTTGCATAAAGTTTATGGTGACAATGCTCTACAAGAACATCAGTGCCAATGATGTTTCACAAAATTCAATGCTGGTGACTTTGATCTCAATGACGCGTCACAGTCAGGGAGGCCCACCAAGGTTGATGACCAGAAAATAAAGGCATTGATCTAGTCAAACCCACAGTACACAACACGAGAGATTGCAGAAACATTGAACATCCATCATTCAAGTGTTCATAACCACCTGAAGAAGCTGGGATACATACGCAAACTCGATATTTGGGTTCTGCATGAACTCAAAGAAGTTCATTTGACGGCACGTATAAATATCTGCAATATGCTCATTAAACGTGAGGAAAACGATCGTTTTTTGAAGCGACTGATAACTGGTGACGAGAAGTGAATTGTTTACAACAATGTGATGTGTTAATGGTCTTGATCCTGACGTGATGATTTGCCTCCAACAACATCGAAGGCAGATATTCATCAGAGGAAGGTTATGCTCTCAGAGTGGTGGGATTTTAAAGGTGTCATGTTTTTCAAGCTCCTACCAAGGAACCAAACAATCAATTCGAATGTGTACTGTCAGCAACTGGACAGTTTGACGAATCCATCATCCAGAAACGTCCAGAGCTTGTTAATTGTAAGGGAGTTGTGTTCCACCGCGAGACCACACACGAGTTTGATCACCCGTCAAAAATTATTGGCGCTTGGATGGGGTGTTACCACACCCACCATACTCGTCTGACCTTGCACCATCAGACTTCCACTTGTTTTGCTCTCTTCAAAACTCCTTGCGTGGTATAACTTTCAATTCAGATGAGGCTGTAAATCAGCACCTTGTTCAGTTTTTTGCAAATAAAGACAGGTCCTTCTATGAATGAGGAATTATGAAGCTCACTGAAAGATGGCAAAAAGGTTATCAAACAAAATGGGCAATATATCATTGATTGATCTTTGTTCTTTATATAAATAAATGACCTTTGAAAAACATAGACAAAATATGTCATGACTTTTCCGACAACCCAATATATTCTGCTGTTATTGAATAGAGTAGTCTATAGGTATCTATTGAGTCTAGTGGTTTATAATGTTGTTCAAATCTTCTCTTTCCTGGTTGATCTTCTGTCTGGTTGTTCTATTCATTATTGAAAGTGGCTTATTCTCCTACAACAACATGGTTCAAATTTCAGTTACCATGGTATATGAACTGTGAGTACTTACATGAAGTACAAACTGCATTGCTAGATCATCAGTACACAAATCACTTTATAAATATGTGCACCACAATCAGTTACAATCATGTCATTTCTTTCAAAGTCTGTCAGTGATTGGTCATAGTGCACCTATTTTTCAATTTATATACAGACAGCAAAGTTTGTAGTTGTGTTGCCTCCTTGTCTTCCAGTGATAACCCATATGACATTTTACAAAAATGGACAATAAGTGGAAGGAATTGTCTAACAAAAATGGCAGAGAAGAAAGAAACTAAAAGTGATAGTGCAGGAAGTGTAATTCAAATTGAACATAAATGGAGTTTAGAAAATATAGCTGAGTAAGAGAATGTTGACACTGGAGCCATCCTTGAGACTCAAGATATGAAACCAAAGAAACTTATCAAAGGTGAGTTTATTGCCATAAATGAGGAAAGTGACAAAAAAGATGAAGATATCCAAGAAGAAGTGATGGGGGGGGGGGCAGAAATCACATTAAAGGAACTCTCAGGTATTTCCTGGCATTGAAAGTTCTAGGGATAAAATGTTGGGAAATGATCCAAATTTAGAAAGATGGCTAACAATTTACCAAGGCATAGAAAAGATACTCTGTATTGTAAGTTATATGACAAGAAGGCAAGCACTGTTCTAACTACTCTTGATACATTTTTGCAAAGAAATAGTACACTTTAACTCTGAAAAGCAAAGAAAGTGGGGTATGGAAATCTCTAATTATCATTTAACTGTTTCTCCGTTCTATCATCTGTCGCTTCATGTATTTTGGGGACTCTGTTGTTAGGTACATTTATATTTATAATTGCTATATCTGCTTGATTAATCAACTGTTTTATCATTTTTAAATGTCCTTCTTTGTTTCTAGTAACAATTTTTATCTTAAAGTACATTTTGTCTTATATAATATAGACATTCTAGATCTCTTTTGGTTATTGTTTGTATCATATATCTTTTTTCATACTTTTATTGTCAGCCTATTGTGTCTAAAGCATGTCTCTCGTAGACTGCATATAGTTGGACCATGTTTTTTTTCTAATCTGCTATCCAAATCTAGACTTTTTAATTTTTTATTATTTTTTATTGTGAAATAAACATTTTTTAAAAAATTAATTTCAGCTGTACAACACAGTGCAATAGTTATACTTTTTATCGCTCAAA
>NW_017731653.1:979244-984444 GCF_001890085.2 Hipposideros armiger
CGCAATGATGGTGCCAACTTGGGCCAGTGAAGCAACATCCTCCACAACTAGACTGAAGAACAAAAAGGACAGCAACTTGTCTGTTCCCCTTCCCTAAATACCCCAGCGCTGTTCCCATCCCCCAATTCCCCAATAAAAATCTTAAAAAAAAAAGAGGGTATAACTTATATAAAAAAAAATTCTTTCTGTACCTTTCTCTCCTCTACTGTCCTTCTGTGGTACACTTGATGGCATATCACAGGTCCCTGAAGCTCTGTTCATTTTTTCTCATTCTTTTTTCTTGTTCCTCAGACTGGATAATTTCAGTTGACCTGCCTTCAAATTCATTGTTTCTTTTTTTTTGTCTGCTCAAATCTGTTGATGAGCCCTTTTAAGGAATTTTTCATTTTGGTTAGTACACTTTTCAACACCAGAATTTCTGTTTGGTTCTTTCTTTTTCAAATAATGACTATATTTTTATTAATTTTATCTATTTAGTCAGATATTGTTCTCTTTCATTTAGTTTTTTAGAAAACGTTTCTTTTATTTTTTTGAATATATTTTAAATGGATGATTGAAAGCCTTTGTCTAGAGCAGGGATTGGCAAACTGCAGCTCGCAAGCCACATGCAGCTCTTTGGGTATGTACATGTGGCTCTGAAGTAACATTGAAAATGAAAATAAAACTATCATAGTTTAATTTTTAAAAATTTTAAAGGATATTATTCACATAATGGTGATTTCATTTATTTTATAGGTCTCACAAAACTTCGAGGGACAGGATTGGCTCTTCCATCTCAAAAGTTTGCCGACCCCTGGTATAGAGCTTCTGCTCAAGATGGCACAGTAGGTAAATGCAGTGCTTACCTTCTCTCATGACCATATCAAAATTACAACTAAACTACAAAACAACCATTAATTGAGAATCACCTAAAATCTTGCTGAACCAAAGCCCTACAACTAAGGACTTACAGAAGAAGCCACCTGGTAGGAGGGGCAGGGATACAGAACAGGCTTATCCCACAACTGTGTGTGACCATTAAAAATTGGGAAAGATATCTCAGCTGTGGGGGTTCCTCCCCTACCCCCACCCCAGAGGAGTGAGAGGTCCCAGCCCCACCCCAGCCCAGGGTTCCAGCGCTGGGGAGAGAAGTCCCCATAATTTCTGGTTGTGAAAACCAGCAGAGATTGTGACTGAGTGAGACAGAGGGTGACTGGAGTCCCAGCCACTCCTCTTAAAAGGATCATGCACAGACTTACACACTGAAAGACTCACTGGCTCTGAGCTCCAGCACTGGAGCAGAAGCTGGAAAGACAGCAGGGACACATGTTGGGGAACTGAGTTTTCTGGCTTGGGATGAGGGCTGGAGGGACAGCTTTCTCCTGGACGGAGGGACTGGTTGAGGCCATTGTTTCTTTTTTGAACCCTCCCCGCTTCCCTGCGTGCAGAAGCAAGTGGCACCATATCTGAGTCTCCATCAAGCTGGCTAACACTGTTCATTCACCACACCCTGGTGATTCGAGACCCTGCCCCACCCAACTTTCCGGCACACCCAAGCCACTTCCAGTGGCTATTTCATACAAACCACCTGTCTTAGCTCATGCTGCAGACTTTCCTAGGGTCTCTCAAAGGTCTGCAGAACCTAGACAAGCGGCATCTGGCTTGAGCGTGTCCTGTACCTCTGGCTGAACAGCCCTAAGCCTGGTACTAGTGGCAGTCAGCATTGGCTCACAGCTTGGTCTCTTGAGGCACTTCCAAGTACAGCACAGCTGGCAGCCATCTGTGGATTTCTTTGTGGCTCCTGTCAGGTGGCCCCGGGTGAGGCACAGGCTACAGCTGAACTTGAGTGGCAGCAGATCCCCTCCAAAGTGGTCATGGGGCTGGCACCTGCAGTGGCCAGCTTCGAAATGAGTTGGAGCATCACCCAGCCACCTCCAAAACTGACACATCCAAGGGAGGAATGGGAAGGCACCAGAGCCCTGCTGAGGCAGAGCCTGCTCTGTAGGGTCAGCCTCTGCACCACAACTCTTCCACTGTAGTCATGGTCAGTCCACACATCAATGAGCCTGAGGGTCAGTCCCTCCCACTGATATGCAAATATCAACCAAGGTTCAACCCCAAGAGGTGGGCACATGCAACCCATACAAGGACACACCTGGAGTGCATGGCTCAAGTAACTAGGAAGACTGCCACTGAGCCCCACAGCACGCCTACTATATAAGGCCACTCTACTAAGAATGAAAGACCAAGCAGCTTTACCTAATACATAGAAACAAACACAAAGAGGCAGCCAAAATGGGAGACAAAGAAACATGTCCCAAATAAAAGAACAGAACAAAGCTCCAGAAAAAGAACTAAACAAAATGGAGACAAGCAATCTACCAGATGCAGAGTTCCAAACACTGGTTATAAGGATGGTCAGTGATCTCAGGGAGAACTTCAAAAAAATAGATAGGAAACATAAAAATGGAGATAGAAAACATGAAAAAGAACCAGTCAGAAATAAGGAATACAATAACAGAAATGAAGAATACATTACAGGGATTCAACAGTAGATTAGATGAAGCAGAGGACTGAACCAGCTATTTGGAAGACAATGTAGCAGAAAACACCCAATCAGAACAGCAAAAAGAAAATACAATCCAAAAAACTGAGGAGAGTTTAAGGGGTCTCTGGGACAACATCAAGCATACCAACATTTGCACCATAGGTATACCAGAAGGAGAAGAGAGAGAGAGCAATAAATTGAGAACCTATTTGAAGAAATAATGACAGAAAACTTCCCTAACCTGGTGAAGGAAATAGATATACAAGCCCAGGAAGTGCAGAGAGTCCCAAACAAGATGAACCCAAAGAGGCCAAAACTAAGACACATCATAATTAAAATGCCAACAGTTAAATACAAAGAGAGAATCTTAAAAGCAGCAAGAGAAAAGCAGTTAGTTACTTAAAAGGGAGCTGCTATAAGACTGTCAGATGATTTCTCAACAGAAACTTTGTAGGCCAGAAGGAATTGGCAGGAAACATTCAAAGTGATGAAAAGCAAGGTCCTACAACCAAGATTACTCTACCCAGCAAATCTATCATTTAGCATCAAAAGACAGATAAAGAGCTTCCCAAACAAGGAAAAGGAGTTCATCACCACCAAAACAGTATTACAAGAAGTCTTAGAGGGACTGCTTTAAGACGCAAAAAAATTTTTTTAAAAACAAAATGGCAATAACTACTTACCTATCAATAATTTCTTTCAATGTGAATGGATTAAATGCTCCAATTAAAAGATAGGGGTGCTGAGGGCCGGCCGAGTGGCTCAGTTGGTTAAGAGCTCGCTCAAGAGTTTGAGCTCTGAGCAACAGCGGTTCGAGTCCAGCCTGAGCTGAGCNAGTGCACCAGGGTTCCCTTTTCTCCACAGCCTCGCCAGCACTTGTTGTTTATTGATTTATTGATGATAGCCATTCTGACCAGAGTGAGGTGGTATCTCATTGTGGTTTATATTTGCATTTCTCTAATAATTAGTGAGGTTGAACTTTTTCTCATACGCCTGTTGCCCATCTGTATGTCCTCTTTAGAGAAATGCCTCTTCATATCCTCTGCCCATTTTTTAATTGGGTTGTTTGCTTTTTTTGGTGTTGAGTTGAATGAGTGTTTTATAAAATTTGGATTTTAACCCCTTATCAGATACATTGTTGGCAAATATCTTCTCCCATTCAGTAGGCTGCCCAATCTAGACTTTAAAATGCCATTTATATTTAATATAGTTACTAGTAAATTATTACTTGTCTGCCATTTTTCTATTTTATTTTTTTTTATTTCTTGTGATTCCATCATTACTGCCCTCTTTTGTGTTAAGTGGACATATTCTATGCCATTTTAACCCTTTTTTATCCTTTTATATTTTGTGAGTTATTTTCTTAGTGTTTTCCTTAAGGATTACAATTAAGATGTTAACTTATAACAATCTAGTTTACATTAACACCATCTTAATTTCCATAGCATACAAAAGGTTTGCTCCTATACAGGTTTATTTCCTTCCTCTCTTGTGCTGTCATCATAGAAATTACATCTTTCTATATTGTATGCCCATCAACATTGATTTATAATTATTGTTTTATACAATTGTCTTATATGTACAATAGGAGAAAAGAGAGTTACAAACAAAAATTACTTTTACACTGTCTTTTATATTTACCTATGTAGCTAAATGTACTGGTGCTCTTTATTTGTTCATGTGGATTAGAGTTACTGTCTATTGTCCTTTCACTTCAGCCTAAAGGATTCTATTTAATATTTATTGTAGGACCGGTTTGCTAGTGATGAATTTTTTACATTTTTGTTTATTTGGGATTGTCTTAATTTTGCCTTGCCTTCATTTCTGAAGAGTAGCTTTGGTGGGTATAGAATTTTTGGCTGACAGTCTTTTTCTTCCAGTACTTTGAATATGTCACCCTACAACTTCTGGCTTCCATGGTTTCTAATGAGAAGTTGTATTGAGGATACCTTGTACATGATGAATCACTTCTCTTTTGTTGCTTTCGAGATTCACTTTTTGGGGCCAGCCAGGTGGCTCAGTTGGTTAGAGTGTGTGCTCTTAACAACAAGTTTGCTGGTTCAGTTTGACTCCCACATGAGATGGTGGGCTGCAACCCCCCGCAACTAGATTGAAAGCAGCGACTGGACTTGGAGCTGAGCTTGCACCCTCCACAACTAGGATTGAAGGACAACAACTTGGCTTGGAGCTGATGGATCCTGGAATAACACAATGTTTCCCTTCCCCAATTCCCCAATAAAATCTTAAAAAAAAAAAAGATTCACTTTTTGTCTTTGTCCTTTGACAGTGACGTTATGGTGTGTGTAGGTGTGGATCTGTTTGAATTTTTCCTACTTGGAGTTTGTTGAGTTTCTTGAATGTGTAGAATAATGTTTTTCATCAAATATTTCTTAAAATATTCTTTCTGGGCCAGCCAAGTGGCGCGTTGGTTAAGAGCTGGCTTCGGATGCCAGAGAGCCCTGGTTCGGACCCCACATATGAGGGCCAGTGACACTGCCCTCTACAGCTAAGATGCTTAACAACAGCTCACCCTGGAGCTGGGCTGCCGTGAGTCGACGGCGACGGCATAGGCTGCAGCCCCTGCTGCAGTGGGTTGCCATGGGCTATGGTGTATAGCCAGCAGCCAGCATGAGCGGCCAGCAGCTGCAGTGAGCTGCTGTCCAGAAGCTGGTG
>NW_017731653.1:988555-989761 GCF_001890085.2 Hipposideros armiger
GTGTCCCTGAATGGATGAATGGATAAAGAAGAGGTGGTGCATATATACAAAGGAATATTACTCAGGTGTAAAAAAAAAAAAAGGAAATCTTGCCATCAGCGACAACATGGATGGACCTAGAGAGTACTGTGCTGCGTGTAGTAAGTCAGATAGTGATAGACAAGTGTCCTATGATTTCACTTATTAGTGGAATCTAAAGAACAACATAAACAAAACAGAAATAGACTCATAGAGAACATTTTGATCATTGCCATATGGGAGGGGGTTTGGAGGTGGGTGAAAAGGGCAAGGGATTAAGAAGTACAAACTGGTTGTTACACAGTAGTCATAAGGATGCAGGGTACAGCATAAGGAATATAGTCAATAATGTTGTAATACCTAGGTATGGTGTCAGATGGGTACTAGATCTATTGGGATGATAGATGGGAGGAGGGTTGGGGGCAGGGTGAAAAAGTTGAAGGGATTAAGAAGTAAAAATTGGTAGTTACAAAATAGTCATGGGGATAGAAAGTATAGGAAATATAATCAATAATGTGGTAATAACTATGTATAGTGCCAAGTGAGTACTAGACTAGTCAGGGGGATCACTTCTTAAATTATATAAATATCTAACCATTGTGCTATACACTTGAAACTAATATAAAATAATATTGAATGTCAACTCTAACTGAAAAATTTTAAAAGGGGGGGAAGATCAATAATATTGTGATAGTGTGGTACAGTGTCAGATGGTTGTTGGACTTACCATAATGATCACTTCTTGAGCATAGAGAATATGATCAATAATGTGGTAATAACCTGTGTAGTGCTAGGTGGGTACTGTTGAATAACTATGATGTACACCTGAAACTAATGTAATATTGTATGTTAGCTATATTTTAATAAAAATCTTTTTTTAAAGATTTTATTGGGGAATTGGGGGAGGGGAACAGCATTGGGGAATCGGGGAAGGGGGACAGACAAGTTGCTGTCCTTTTGTTCTTCAGTCTAGTTGTGGAGGACGCCTCTTCACTGGCCCATGTTGGTATTATGTTCATTGCGCTCTTCCCAGCTGAGGCAGTCGGTCGCCAGCCATTGGACGGCTGCTCACAGTAGCTCACGGCAGCTCACTGCAGCCTCACTGCAGCCTACGCCATCACCAGTGACTCGCTGGCAGCCCAGCTCCAGGTCGAGCTGTTGTTCACCATCTTAGCTGTAGAGGGTGCA
>NW_017731653.1:991662-1078646 GCF_001890085.2 Hipposideros armiger
TATTTTTCACCCCAACTGTTATCCACCACCACAGGCAGCTACTATGGTGAAAAATTGCTACTCATTTGTTTTAAACAAATGCCCCCAGGGAAAAAGGCTGCTTGCTTGAGGCAAGCTCTGTGTCCGGTCAAATAAAGATAGCCTTGAATGGGATCTCCTAGGGAACCACCAGACAGGTCAAGTAAAGACCGTTTTCTGAGAATAGAGCTTTGAAGACGCTCCAACCCCATAGTGCCCCCTCCAGTGGCTGCCAGGCTACTAGTTTTCACCGTGATTGCAGGTTTTTGGTTTTCAAGCTTATCATGGAGCTGGGGAAAGGGGGAAGATGGGAACAGAATAAATTAAGATACCACATAATTCACTGTTCTTACAGAGGTTCAGTCATTTTTCTTTCATAAACACTTCCTTCATTGTTGTAAACCTTTGGTTAATTTCCAAATAATTTAAAAAGTTGATCCTGACAATTTTGCCAGTGTTCTCATTGCTTTTATGGAAGTGAATGGGGTGGGGATGGAGGGGGGAGTGGGGGGGCGGTCTTACGCCACCATTTTTGCTGATGTCACTCCTTCCAATTCAGCCAAATCCTTTAGGGTCATCCTTGATGCCTGTCTTTTTCAAACATTCCAACCCACATCAGCAGATCCTGTAGAGGCAGCAAATCCTCTATCTTGAAAATATATCCACCACTCGTCACTACCTTCATTGCTACCACCCTGATATAAGCAAGTCCTCTCCCCTCACTATTTTCCAACACCTCCTCCTCACCTTTCCTCAGACTGCCAAGCACGGTCCTGTTTCATTTTTCTACCAGGTATACACATGACTCATTCCCTTACTTCTTTCAATTCATTGTTCAAATAACACCTCCACCCAAGATACTCCTCTGACCACTCTACACCTCACACCCCATCACTCTATCCTAACCTTGTTTCATTTTTTCCTAGCACTTATCACTACCTGACATGTTATATTTACTAGTATTTATTGTCTGTCTCCTCCCATTAGAATGTAAGTTCATAGAGTCAGGGACTTTGTCTGCTGTGTTTGTTGTTGCATCCTCAGTGCCCAGAACAGTAGCTGGCTCATAGTTGGCACTCAGTCCATTCTGGCTGAATGTATGGCTGGTTCCTTTCATTTGCTCCACCTCCTTCTCTCCCTCCTTTTCCCCAGTGTCCAATGTGGACAACATCAGTGGACTCCTTTGCCCTCTGTCTTCAGCCCATGCAGAAGTCCAGTAGGAGTTTGGAGGAAGGAAGGACAAGTGGCCTCAGGTTTACCATGTCCCTGGATCTAAGATCACTGTCTCTCCCAAGGTGACAGTCTGTATGTGGGAGAATACTTTTAGGACAACAGGATAGGGAAGGATTCCTAAACAACTCTAATAAAGCATACCCATAAAAGAAAAGACTGAAAAAACTGAAATTCTCTGTATCAAAAGATACCATAAACAAAGTGGAGAGACAAGTCACAGACTAGAAAATATATGCAACCCACATACAGGGTTGGTATATAGAATATATAAGCTCATTGAAATCAATAAGAAATGCACAAGCAACATAATAGAAAAATGGGCTGGGCAAAGGATAAGAAGGAGAATTCATAGAGGAAGAAACTCAAATGGATAATAAGCATATAAAAGATGCTCAATCTCTCTAGTAATTAGGGAAGTGAAAATTAAAATAATGAGGTTCCATTTCATACCATTTGGAAGATGAAAACTACCTAAGTGCAGTAAGTGGTAACAAGGATAAAGCTAGTGGGAATGTTAGGAACAACTAGTTTGGAGAACAATTTGACAATAACTCATAAAGCCAAAAGATACATATGTAGTCATGCCTCCTTGTCCGAGAGAGATTGGTTCCAGGGTCCCCGCAGATACTAAAATATATAGATGTTCAAATCCCTTATATAAAATGGTATAGTGTTTGCATATAGGCTACAGCAGGGTATACCTACACATCACTTTATTCATGTAAATTCAGTGTAATGCTCAGCATGGCATGTGGCAAATTCAAGTTTTGCTTTTTGGAACTTTCTGGGATTTTTTTTTTGTTCCGAATAATTTTGATCTGCAATTGGCTGAATCCATCTATGGATGCAAAACCCGTGCATATAAAGGCCAAACTGTACTCTATTACTTAGTAATTTCATGAAGAAGTCTTTCCTAGAGAAATATTTACACTTGTGTACAAGGAGACATGTACACAATGTTCATTGCAATACTGTTTGTTGAAAACTCTCCTTCAATGCAAAAATGGACTACCAGACAGCAGTTAAAAGGAATGAATTACATTTACATTTATGAATGTCTTAAAAATATAATTTTGAGTGAAAAAAGCAAGTTGAAAAAGAATACATACAGTATGGTGCTATTTATAATGATAAAATATGCTAAACAATATTATGTATAATTTATAGTATAGTTTATGAATATCTATATATGTTATAAAAGTATAAAAACACAGAAATGATACACAACAACTTCAGTGATGTGGTTATGTCTGTGTAAGAAGGAGGGGGAAGGACTGGTAGATAGAGTTGTGTCTGTATCTGAAATAGCTGATTATTAATATTTTTACTTTATATTAGTTTACATTTTTGTTTTTTATAGCTCTATGGAGGTATAATTAACATAAAATAAACTACACATATTTAAAATGTACAGTTTGACAGATTTTTACATATGTATACACCCTTGGAACCACCACCACAATGAAGATAATAAACATATACATCACCCCCAAAAGTTTCCTCCTGTCCCTTTGTAATCTATCCTTCCTGCCCACCCCCTTCCCCAACCTGTCCCTGTACCACCATTGATCTTTTTTTCTATTACTATAGGTTAGTAGTCTTCATTTCCTAGAATTTTATATAAATGAAATGATACAGTATGTGCTTTATTTTTAATCTGGCTTCTTTCACTCAGCATGATTATTTTGAGATTCATCCATACTGGTACATGTATCAGGAGTTCATTCCTTTTTATTATTACTGAGTGGCATTCCAGTGTTTGGCTATACCATGGTTTGTGTACAAGTCTTTCTATGAACTTATGCTTTCGTTTTCTTTGGGAAATACCTAGGAGTAGAATTGTGGAATTATATGTTCGATGTGTCTAGTAGACCCCCTTATCCACGGTTTCACTTTCTGTGGTTTCAGTTACCTGAGGTCCAAAAATATTAAATGGAAAATTCCAGAAATAAGCAATTCATGTTTTAAATTGTGCCCATTCTGAGTAGTATAATGAAATCTCACAAGGTCCCACTTCATCCCACCCAGGAAGATGTGAGCTATCCCTTTGTCCAGCATATCCATGCTGTATATGCTACCTGCCTATTAGTCATTTAGTCCCTATATATAGTGTTTGGTACTAGCCACGGTTTTAGGTACTCACTGGGGGTCTTGGGATATATTCCCTGTGCATAATGGGGGTGGGGAGAAACTAGTGTATTTATTTTTTTAAGAAACTGCCAAACTGTTTCCCAAAGTGAACATATCATTTTGCATTCCCACCAGGAGCTTATGAGAGTTCCACTGGCTCTGATAGGTGTGTGGTTTTCATTTGCATTTCTCTAATGACTAATGATGTTCATCATCTGTTTAAGAGTTCATTTGCCATCCACATATCTTCTTGATGAATTGTCTGTTCAAATCTTTTGCCAGTTTTTAAAAATTGGGTTGTTTGTCTTCTTGTTATTGAGTTGTAAGCGTTATTTACAATAGTCTACAGACAAATCTTTTGTCAGATATGTGTTTGGCAAATATTTCCCTTCTAGTTTGTGGCCTGCCTTTTTATTTTCTTAACAGTGTCTTTTGAAGAACAGAAGGTTTTAATTTTGATGAAATACAATTGGTTGATTTTTGTCCATTAATTTTATATGTCAACTTGACTGGAACACAAGGTACCCAGATATTTGATTAATCATTATTCTGGGTGTGTCTGTGAGGGTGTTTCTGGGTGAGATTAAGTTTTCTCCAACGGATTCTTCTACAACAGCCCCTCCCAAGTCCATAAAAGAGCGTTCCTCTCTGTTTCTCTGCACTTGCATATGGTTTGCTATTAGATCGTATGACCCGAATTGCAATTCTTTGTTGTTTCTAAATAAACCCATTTTGTTGGAGAAATATCTGGCTGTCCATTTGTTTAAGGTCAACAGTTTGGCTGGATGGGCAGGGACATGGAAGGTACATGAGTGGAAAATTGATGGCAAGGATTTGGGGGGAAGAGTATGTACATAGACCTCTCTGAATACGCAAAAAACATGAAGATATCTGTGTACCTTATGAATGTTGACCAAAGGATGACCTCAGCAGAGGAGGATTTTAATAAAGTGGATGGGATGACCCATTCTCTGGATACTAGTCAGCCCCTTTCCGTAGCCACTCCTGTCATCGCCCAATGGGCACGTGAGCAAAGTGGCCATGGTGCAGGGATGTTCAGCAACTTGGATTTCCAATCGCCAAAGTCAACGTGGCTATGGCCCCTGCTGAGTGCCCAATATAGCACCATTCCCTGGGGTGATCACCAGCAACTGGTGGCAGGTTGATTACATTGGACTACTTCCATCATGGGAGGAGCAGCATTTTGTTCTTACTGGAACAGACACTTACTCTGGATACAGATTTTCCTTCTCTGTACGTGGTACTTCTGCTAAAACTACCATCAATGGACTTATAGAATGCCTTACCCACCATCTTGGTATTCCACACAGCATTGCTTCTAATCAAGGAACTCACTTCACAGCAAAAGAAGTGTAACAATGGGCCTATGCTCATAGAATTCAGTGGTCTTATGTTCCCCACCATCCTGAAGCAGCTAGTTTGGTAGAACAGTGCAATGGCCTTTTGAAGACTCAGTCACAGAATCTGCTAAGTGGCAATACCTGATTATTTTTGCTAACATATATATATATATATATATATATATATATATATATATATATATAATTGATTTTTGCATGTTAGTCTTGTATCCTGTAAACTTGCTAAATTCACTTATTAGTTCTAGTGGGTTTTTTGGTAGCTTCTATAGGATTTTCTGTATAAACAGTCATGTTATCTATGAAAAAAGCAGTTTTACCTCTTAGTTTCTAAAATGTATGCTTTTAATTTTTTTCTTTCTTTATTGCACCAACTAGAATCTTGAATACAATGTTGCATGTAAGTGGTGAGAGCAGACATCTCTATAATTCTAAATATATTTCTACATGCTTCAAATGATTCATATTTTCAAAAATTTAATTCGTGTCAACTTAAAGGTGCGAGAATAGTACAAATAACTTTTCCCCTCCCTTGAACCATTTGAGTAAGTGGATGACACAATGTCTCCTCAGCTCTGAATAAGTAGTGTATAATTCCTACCAAGTAGGGAATTCTCCTAGATAACCACAATAGAGCTATCAGAATCAGCAAATTAGTGTTTGATATATTACTACATACAATCCATAGACCCTGTTTAAGTTTTGCCACTTGTCCCAAAAATATCCTTTAGAGCACAAGGATCTAGCCTAGAGTCACATGTTATATTTAGTTGTCATATTATTTGACTCTCCTTCAATATGGAAGTTTCTTGGTCTTTTCTTGACTTTCATGACTGACACTTTTCAAGATTATAGGTGTTACTTTGTAGAATTTTCCTTAGTTGGGTATGTCTGATATTTCCTCATGATTAGATAGATTCAGGTTATGCATTTTTGTCAGGAATGTGATGTTTTAATTGCATTCTATCAGCCTATACATTATAAATGGCATTTTCTAATTCCATCATTCCTTCTACATTTATTAGTTGTTGTTTTACTGAGAAAAGCTTTTTCTTCTTTCCATTTACTAATTAATTTATTACTGTCAGAATTATTCATAGATTTCTGTTTTATTCAGTGGAGTCTAATATTTTACTGTTATTTAGTTTGATGTTCAAATTTTCCCAGATTTGGCCAGTGGGAGCCCCTTCAAGCTGGCTCTTGTATCCTTTTGACATGTCCCCATTATTATTTGAGCATTCCACACTTTCCTGGCACAACCAGATATTTCAGGCTCATGTTGTAATTTTCCTCCCAAAACCTCGAATCAGCCCTTTCTCCACGGAGCAATGGTACTTTTCAGTGGAGAATTGTATTTAGAAACCAATACCAGATGTGATCCACTTTATGGGGTGTCACTGCTCCCAGGCCCTCTCAGTGAATAGAATTAGGGGGCAAATATATATATATATATACACACACACACACATCACCTTGTATATATTTCACCCTAATACTTCCAATTATACCTTAACATTACAGGATTCATTTTGATTTTCTCCTTTTCCACACTTGAGATTCTTGTTTGGCATAAGAAACCTGGCTCTCTTTATCCTCAGTATATTTATTTATCTGATTAATCTCCCTTATATATAACCAGTCTTCTGTTGCTGCCCATCCCTCCCCGCAACCATGGATGCCTGTTTGAGCTCCAACACCCCATGCCAGGCTCCCATAGTAGTGCCCCCACGTAGATTCAGAACCTTCTTTACCCTCCTCAGGCTCCAACACCCCACAATGGGCCACTGTTGCTGCTTATCTATCTGGACTCCTTCATTCCCCAACTAATGGCTTTTAGATTGAATTATTCAGGAAGGAAGGAGGAAGACAGGTAAGCTCATAATTATTTTTTAATTAAGAAAAAAAAATGCTCCAATCATTTTGATTCCTGATTGTCATTCACAGGAGTATTGTTGGCTACTCTTTTACTTGTGGGCAGGAAAAAAATCAGATTTCATTATTAGACTGGATGTGGTTAACTTGTGTCCACAATAATATATATATATATATATTTTTTTTTTTTAAATTTTTTTTAAATTGGGGAATTGGGGGAGGGGAACAGCATTGGGGAATCGGAGAAGGGGAACAGACAAGTTGCTGTCCTTTTGTTCTTCAGTTTAGTTGTGGAGGACGTTGCTTCACTGGCCCATGTTGGTATTATCATTGTGCTTTTCCCGGTGATGCTGTCGCTCGCCGGCCATTGGACGGCCACTCATGGCAGCTCACAAAAGCTCACGCCCGCTGCCAGCCAGCCCCACTGCAGCCTATGCCATTGCTGGCAACTCACAGCAGCCCAGTTCCAGGTTGAGCTGTTGTTCACCATCTTAGCTGTAGAGGGCGCAGCGTCACTGGCCTCATGTGGGATCCAAACTGGGGTCCTGCTGCTCAGAGTTGAAGTCTCAAGCCAACTCTTAACCAACGTGCCACTCGGCCAACCCAGCAATAATATTTTGAATGGTTCACATAGCTACAAAGAAAGGAGCCATGTGTGAGGTTATTAGCTACACAGATTTAGGAAACAGAATAGCTGTGTCCAAGAGTCCTACCAGAGACTCAGCATTACTCCTTCAGCCTCATTGGGCCTCAACATCTTAAACTCTAAAATGGAGATTCTACTTCATACGGTTCTTTAAACAGATTAAGTGATAGATATCCTTAGCACAGTGTCTGGCAGGTGGATTTGCCTTGAAACTAAAGACACTTAAATTTTACGGCTCTCACTTGCATAGACTACTCTAAGGCGCTGTATTTGTAATTTTTTATTCTTGTTTTTAAAGAGAACCTCCAAGTTGTATAAAATTCAGGCCCTAACCAACTTGGGTCTACCCCTGTCTGGTACACAGTAAGTGTTTGGTAAATGTTAGTTTTTCTTACTTATATCTGATATTAAGAGTGGTCCTCTAAGTGGTCCTTTTATTTTGTATTTTGTTTTTCTTTTTGCTTTCAAGTTGCCCCATTTTATAGACAAACTATAACATAAGCCATAATGTAGGACGTTTCTTTCATTCAATCCATTCATTTAAAAATTGTTTATTGAGGCCAGCCAAGTGGCTCAGTTGGTTAAGAGCGTGAGCTCTGAGCAACAGGGTCAATGGTTCGATTCCCACATGGGCCAGTGAGCTGCGTCCAAGCTGAGCTGTCGCTGAGCTGGTGAGAGCACGTGCTCTTAGCAGCAAAGGTTGCCGGTTCGACTCCCACATGGGATGGTGGGCTACGCACCCCCGCAACTAGATTGAAAGTGGCGACTGGACTTAGAGCTGAGCTATGCCCTCCACAACTAAGATTGAAGGACAACAACTTGACTTGGAGCTGATGGGTCCTGGAAAAACACAATGTTCCCTTTCCCCAATTCCCCAACACTGTTCCCCTACCCAATTCCCCAATAAAAATCTTTTAAAAAAATATTTATTAAGTGGCTACTATGTCATAGGAGCTCACAATCCTGTGGCCAAGACAGACATATACATTAATTACAATACGTATAGTAAGTGCTGTAATAAATGTATGTACAGCCACATAGAGAAAGAAACAACAGACTCTAAAGGGATTTGATAAGCAGGCTTTTTTTTTTTTTAGATTTTTATTGGGGAATTGGGGGGATGGGAACAGTGCTGGGGAATTGGGGAAAGGGGAACAGACAAGTTGCTGTCGTTTTGTTCTTCAATCTAGTTGTGGAGGATGTTGCTTCACTGGCCCAAGTTGGCACCATCATTGCGCTCTTCTCTGGCGAGGCAGATCAGTTGCCGGCTTCTGGACGGCCGCTCACTGCGGCTGCTGGCCGCTCACGCTGGCTGCTGGCCACACACGGTAGCCCATGGCAATCCACTGCCACAGGGACTGCAGCCCACGCCGTCGCCGGCGACTCACAGCAGCCCAGCTCCAGGTTGAGCTGTTGTTCAGCATCTTAGCTGTAGAGGGCAGTGTCACTGGCCCTCATATGTGGGATCCGAACCGGGGCCCTCTGGCATCCCAAGCGAGTTCTTAACCATCGTGCCACTCGGCCGGCCCCGATAAGCAGGCTTTTGACTGAGCAGCTTTAGTGGATAAATATGAGATTTGGAAGGTAGAGAATTATTCAGTTTGAAAAAGCAACATATTCAAGGCCTTAATTCCTTCACTGAATTTATCAAGGGTCTACATTATGTCAGGTACTACTATGGATGCTGGAGATACAGTAATAAACAAGTCAGGCAAGACTGGGCCTTCACAGAGCTTACATTCTAGTAGTGGGAGTACTAGATAGGGCAATGTGATGAGAGTATCACACAAGTGTAGGAGTGTGTGTCTATTCTTAAATGAATGGTAAGAGGCCTTTCTGAGGAGGAAACATTTGAGGTGAGGCTTGAATGACAAGAAGGAGTCAGACATGAGAAGGCTGGGGACAGGGGAGAGCACTTAAATGCAAGAACTCCTGGTAGCAAAGGGCCTAGAATTGCCAAAACAGTTTTGAAAAAGAAAGCAAAGTTGGAGGACTCACACAATCCAATTTTAAGACCTAACTATAGAGTTACAGAAATAAGGACAGTGTGTTTTTGGCGTAAGGATATTCCCATCAATGCAAGAAAATAAAGAATCCAGAAATACTCTTCATATGATTGATGAATTTCAAGAAGGTTAATTCAATGGAAAAATGATAGTCTTTTTAAAAAATAGTGCTGAAACAATTAGACATCTGTATGTAAAAAAAAGAACCACAACTCAAATCTTATACCACATAAAGGAGTCCACTTAAAATGGATGATAGAACTAAATATGAAACCTAAACAAGAAAACATAACTGAAAGTCTTCATAATCTTGGGTTAAGCAGAGGTTTCTTAGCTAGGCTACAAAAACACAAACCATAAAAAAATGATAAATTTGGACTTCATCAAAATTAATAACTCTGTTCTTCAAATGATCCTGTTTTAAAAAATGAAAACATAGCCACAGACTGGAAGAAAATATATGTAAAACACATATCTAATAAAGGACTGGTATTGGGAATACAAAAAGAACTCTCACAATTCAATGATAAGAAAACAAATAATCTAATTTTTAAAATGGGCAAAACATTTGAACAGGCACTTCACCAACTAAAAAATACTGATGACAAATATATAAAGAGAGCCGGCCGAGTGGCACGTTGGTTAAGAGCTGGCTTGGGACACCAGAGGGCCCCAGTTCGGATCCCATATATGAGGGCCAGTGATGCTGAACAACAGCTCAACCTGGAGCTGGGCTGCCATGAGTCCCCGGGGAAGGCAGGTGGGTTGCCATGGGCTACCGTGTGTAGCCAGCAGCCACCGTGAGCAGCCAGCAGCCGCAGTGAGCGGCCACCCAGAAGCCAGCGACTGATCTGCCTCACCCATGAAAAGCGCAATGATGGTGCCAACTTGGGCCAGTGAAGCAGCGTCCTCCACAACTAGACTGAAGAACAAAAGGACAGCAACTTGTCTGTTTCCATCCCCCAATTGCCCAATAAAAATCTTAAATATATATGTGTATATATTTATTAAATATATATATTAAATATATATATTTATATATAAATATATATAAATAAAATATATATTAAATATATATTAAATATATATTTATTATATATATTAAATATATATGTGTATATGTGTATATATGTGTATATATATATGTGTATATATATATATAAAGAGATGCTGAACATCATTAGTCCTTATGGAAATGCAAATTAAACCACAATGCCATATTACCACACACCCATTAGAATGACTAAAATTAAAAATACAGACAATACAAAAAACAACAACAAAAAAGAAAAAATACAGATAATACAAAATGCTCGGAAGGATGAGGAGCAACTGGAATTCTCTTACACTGCTGGTGGGAGTGCAAAATGATATACCTCCTTTGGAAAACAATTTGGTGGTTCCTTATGAAGTTACACATACACTTAACACATAACCCAGAGAGCCCACTCCTGGGTATTTACCCAAGAGAAATAAAAACATATGCCCACGCAAATACCTGTACATGTATGTTCATAGCAGCTTTATTGTAATAACCCCAAACTGGAAACTCCCTAAAGGTGTATCAATAGGTGAATAGATGTACAAATTATAGCACATTTATACATTAAATACAACTCAGAAATATAAAAGAATAATACATGCAACAACATGGATGAATCTCAAAAGCATTATGCAAAGTGAAAGAAGTCAAACACAAAACTCTTCATAACTGTATACTACTTAATGACATTCTGGAAAAGACAAAACTATAGGGACAGGAATCAAGTCAGTGGTTGCTTGAGGCTGTGGTGGTGGTAGTGGTGGAAAGGACTGACTACAAAGGGGCACATGACAATTTGTTGGGGTGATAGAAATGTCCTATCTCTCAATTGTGATGGTTACATCATTGTACACATCTCCAAAGTCAACACATGTACATTTTAAAATGCTGAATTTTACTGTATGTAGATTATTCCTCAATGAACCTGAATTTAAAAAAAGAACCACACTGGTAACAAGTGTGGTTTTAAAATGTGTCCATAAATGTTTGGCACTCCTTACTTCAAAGGTGGAGCCTAATTCTGTTCCCCTTGCATGTGGGCTGTGCTGACTTAGTGACACACTTCTAAAAAACAGAATACGGCAGGAGTGATGGTGTGTGACTTCTGAGAATGTCATAAAAAGCACTGCAACTTTCTTCTTGTTCTCTCTTGTATCACTCACTCTGGGGGAAACCAGGTACCAGACTGTGAGAATACTTATCAGCCTTATGGAGAGGCCCATGTGATAAGGAACTGACAACCTCTTGTCAACACCACGGGAATGAAACATCTTGGAATTGGATCCTTGAGCCCCAATCCTTGAGTCAACTGGGGCTGCATCTCTGGCTGACATGTCTGCAACCTCATGAGAAATCCTGCGCCAAAACTAACTAGCTTAAGCCAGTCTCTAATTCCCAACCCACAGAAACTGTGAGATAATAAATATTTGTTGTTTTAAGCCACTAAGTCTGGGGTAATTTGTTACACAATTATAGATAGCTAATACACTGAGAGATGGGGGTGTGATTTAAAGTTGAAGAAGTGGATTGTGTAAAGACTCATAGGCATTGTGAGACCTTCAGATTTAACTCTAAAAAGTCCAATGGTGAGCCATTGGTTTTATTCAGAAGAATAACAATCAAAAGTTTTGCTTTAAATAATCACTTCACTATGGAGTGGTCAAGAATGGAGGCAGGGAGACCAGTTAGGAAGCGATTTCAGTAGTACAGGTGAGAGATGATGGTGGCTTAGACAAGGGTGGTAACAGTGGAGATGGATGTATAGAGAGAAGGAAGAAGAGGAATCAAGGACGATCCTAGAGGTATTTTTGTTTGACTAGTTGAAATGAAGATAACTGTAAAAGGAACATATTGGGAGACATGATGGATGGAGGCAAGGCCTGAAGGGGTGTATAAGCATAATGGGACCATACTGCCAATAGGTCAGTATGGTTAGAGTTTATGGTGATTAATGGGAGGAGAGTGGTGAGAAAGTAGGCTGAAAAAAGCCATGAAAGAAAGGCCCTGTTTATCATCAAGTCTCTGGACTTTAATCCAGTTAGCCACTGGAGGCCACTAAAAGATTTTAAGTAGGAGAATGATTGGTCAAATTCACATTTTTAGAAAGACAACTAACAGCTGCAATATAGAATTCGGTTTAAGGTTGGGAGATATTGGAAACCAGGAGATATTCTGAATAACTTTCTGATTTTTAGGAGGCAGCATAGTACAGATGCTTCTTGACTTACAATGGGGTTATGTCCCAATGAACTCATTGTAAGTTCAAAATATCCTCAGTCAAAACTGCATTTAATACACCTAACCTACTGAACATCATAGCTCAGCCTACCCTACCGTAAACATACTCAGAACCCTTACATTAGCCTACAGTTGTGCAAAATCTAACACAAAGCTTATTTTATAATAAAGTGCTGACTATCTCATGTCATTTATATAATTATGGCTTGCCACCTTCAAGCTGGGTAATTATCTTGAGTTTCATCTCAAGAGTAATTGCCTTTCTCTTCTCACCAGAAGAAAGAGACACAGATGGGTGTTTTGTAGACATGATGGGATTCAAAAACACAATATCCAAAGAATGCTGACAACACAGGACACTGTACAGTATCTGTTGTTTACCCAGTAACGTGGCTGATCCGGAGCTGCGGCTGTCAATGCTTACCATCACAAGTGTTGTACCACATATCACTAGCCCAGGAAAAGTTGAAAATGCAAATACAGTTTCTACTTAATGTGCATCACTTTTGCACCATTGTAAAGCCGAAAAATTGCAAGTCAAACCATCCTAAGTTATAGTATAGTAGAAAGAACATAAATGGCTTTGGAGTTAGATAGGCCCAAGTTTAAATCTTCACAATGCAAGTTATCATCTATTATGGATTGAATTGTGCCCCCCCCACCAAAATTCCTATGTTGAAGTCCTAACTTCCAGTACCTCAGATGTGACCTTATTTGGAAATAGAGTCATTGCAGATGAGATTAGTTCAGGTCATATTGGTATGACTGGTATCCTTATAAAAGGGGAAATTTGGTCACCGACATGCACACAGCAATGATGCCATTTGAATACGAAAGCATATATCTATAAGTCAAGGAATGTCAAAGATTACCAGCAAACCACTAGAAGCTAGGGGCAAGGTATAGTACAGGTTCTGCCTCACAGCCCTCAGAAGAAACCAACTCTGCCGACACCTTGATCTCCCAGACTTCTAGCCTCCAAAACTGTGAGATAATAAATTTCTGATCCACTCAGTTTGTGATACTTTGTTATGGGAGCCCAAGCAAACTAATATACCATCTCTGAGATCTTGGACAAATTATTCTACCTTGCTAATGCCTAGTGTCATAATCTGTAAAATAAAGGTAATTGTATCTACCTAATAGGGTAGTCACAAGAATTAAAATGAAATGGCACTTGCAAAACACCTGGCATAGGGAGTCACTACATAAACTTTTTTTTAAAAAAGATTTTATTGGGGAATTGGGAGAGGGAAACAGCGCTGGGGAATCGGGGAAGGGGAACAGACAAGTTGCTGTCCTTTTGTTCTTCAGTCTAGTTGTGGAGGACGTCGCTTCACTGGCCCATGTTGGTATTATCATAGCGCTATTCCCGGGTGAGGCAGTCGCTCACCAGCCATTGGACAGCTGCTCACGTCCGCTGCCAGCCAGCCCCACTGCAGTGTACACTGTTGTGGGTGACTCACGGCAGCCCAGCTCCAGGTTGAGCTGTTGTTCACCATCTTAGCTGTAGAGGGCGCAGCATCACTGGCTCTCATGTGGGATCCGAACTGGGGCCCTGCTGTTCAGAGCCAGTGTCCCAAGCCAACTCCTAACCAACGCACCACTCAGCCTGCCCTAAACATTTTATATTTGTGGAACACTGATGCTACCCACGGAAAATGGGATATTTCTAAAGATTTTTGGAAAGACTGACTGCAATTGTCAGGGTCATGTGCAATGGAACCTAAAAGTAATAGGATGGAGATGACCCCTTTTTCCTGTTGGATTGTGGAGCCCCAGGATTGTCTTGCTCCCTGTGAAAATGTAGCTCCTTGTAGGATAGAACACTAGTACAAGAACCAAAAGTACCCTTAAAGGCAGGAAGACTGAGGCTAACTAACATCCTGTGGTGGGGTAAAGGTGGGAAGGGAAGGAGGTGAACAAAGCTAGAGAAGAATGGGCCAGATGCCTTAGGCCTCCAGACTTCCCAGCTCACTTCCTTAGGTAAAAAGGTTTAGGCTGGGGGTCGTCCTCTCCTCAGCTCCATAAGGGAAACCCAACAGAGGCCTCACCAGTCTCTGGAACGCCTAGTCCTTTCAGGCAGGGAGTCCCTTGCCAAAACAAACAATCCCAGCTCTACGATTGTGCTCTGGCTGGGGTAGGGGAGAACAAAGATCCCTTTCTTTGCTTCCCCAACTCTATGGCTCCAGCCAAAGGCACTGTTTACACAATCTTCCCTGGTGAAGAATTTGTTCCTTTCTCTCTATGTTACAGCTGGAAAAGATTGACTCCCTCCTTGCCTGTTCCTTTTCCCCAGACCCCTAGTCAGGAAAACTGCCCAGTACCTGAACCTCCCACCCTCAGAAAAGATGTCAGCACACTTAGGAGTAACTCCAGGCCCTTTTTTGAAGTGACAGAGAACCTCAAAGTTTTAGTGGCAGAAAGCCTGTTTGGCTAGGAAAGGGAGACTGGCTGGAGAGATCAGGGGCCTAGCTTGTCTCCATTCCAATTTTGTTTATTCCGCCCTCTCTCATTCCCAAGGGATTCCTAGGCTTTCCCAGGTTGAGATCTATGAGTGAATCAACTAATCAAAATCCGGGGCAGATTTGGGTTCCTTCTTTAAAAGGATGACAAAGTGGATCGGATGAAAATAGCATTTTCTAGTGAGAGTTCTTCTTTACTTTTTAGTTTACTAACTCCAGCGGCACGTTTCCCTCAAGCTCCAAAAACAAAAGCAAGGAGAAAAGGAAGCCCCAGAGTGGTGCAGTCTAATTTTAGCACTGGCAGAGAATCCTAGTGTTAAGTTACCCCTGGTAAATTGGTAACTAAGAACAGCAGAGATAGAGACAATTTACAAGATCTAGGTCTCCAACAAGAAGTTTAAAAATCTAATTTCACTTACTTCTATATTTTCAAGAGGCACATCTCAAGGAAATGTGCCCATTTCACACACGGTAAGGAACTTAAAGAACAAGAAGAGTTCATCAAAAGTGACTTGAACCCAAGATTCTGGGACTTTCAATCTGGTCAGCTCCACAGGGCCAAGCTGCTTTCTGAAAATTTTATGGGTATTTTGCACTGCAGACATTTTCCCTGAGCTAAGTCCCCACTGATTATTCTCCTGTTGCTAAGGGAGTTATGGGCTAGCTGTTTGTAACCCTTCGCGGCTATGTTTTGGAAACTTAAGAAGTCCCTGTTTCAGCTGTTGGAAGACATGGATGGAAAGGACTTATGGGGTACAAAGGAGATGCAAGTCTGTTTAGGCTCAGACACCATCGCTACACATACACATAACCCCCCACCCCTCACCCCCAGTAAGATCTGCAGAGTTCGTTTCTGTAAAAGCAGCTTCACAGTTCCTGGAAGGCTCTAATCCACAATGGTTAAAAATACCCATCTTGGAGACAGAGCTGAGCCAATTAAACTGAACCTGCCCAGAAACCCAGGAAAAGAGCAGTGGGGTAAAATGAAGCCAGGGGTAGACAGAAGACCACCTATCTGCAAGATAACAACAGGGATGGTAATTATAAGAAACAGATCCATCGCCTTCACTGAGAAATCTAAAAACCTGTCCAGATTTGTCTTTCCCTCTCCTCCAATGATGTCCTGGTCCCCATACCCTGTGGTATGGTATTATATAATGCAAGGAGCTTTGGTAATCAGTTTCTATTGTTTTATCACTTCATACCTAGAAAACCTTGAGGACTAAGTCATAGTTCTTGAATCTGAGTCTGCTTCTCATCTGTTAAAACAAAAAAAAACATCTACTTTACACAAATGAAATAGTTACAGTAAAAGAGCATGGCATACAATTTTTGTTTAGAGGTCTTTTTGTGTTTAGCCTTTCTGAGCTAGATTTAATGAAGTTAGGAGGAAGAGGGTCAGAGAAGGCAACTTTTGGAGTTTCCTTTCAATGCAAGATTTAGATGAAACCTCATTCCTTTAGTAGATTGAAAGATTGTACTTATATTAGCTTTCTACTGCTATATAACAAATAACCACAAACTTAGTGGTTTAAAACAACATCCACTTATTACCTTACTGTTCTGTAGATCATAAATCCAGGCAGGCTTGACTGGGTTCTCTGCTTAGGGTCTCACAAAGCAACAAAGTCAAGGTGTTGACTGAGCTGGGCTCTTATCTAGAGGTTCTGAGGAAGAATCTACTTCCAAGCTCATTTAGGTTGTTGGCAGAATTCTGTTCCTTGAAGTTGTAGGACTGAGGGCCCCATTTCCTTGCTGGCTGTTTAAGTGGTCAATTTCAGCTCTTATTGGCCACTTTGCAGTCCTTGCATATGGTTCCCTCCATCTTTAAAGCCAGCAATGGTGCATCAAATCATTCCTTCAATTCTCTCCGATTTCTCCTGCCACCAGAGAAAGCTCTTTACTTTTAAGGGCTCATGTGATTAAATCAGGGCCCACACAGATAATCTCCCTCTTAGTTAACTGCGCCACATGATACAGCACAACCATGAGTGCAATATCCCATCAAATTCACAGGTTCTGGGAATTAGATCAAGACATTTTAGAGGGTCACTAAAAAAATTCTACCTACCATAGCACTTATTCAAAAAGTGAGAGTAAAGAAAGCAAACAAAAACTAAAAAAAGAAATGAAAACGAAACAAAAAATGAGAGGACTTAATCTTTTTTGGGGTCGGAGGGGGAGGAATGGTAATCAACTATCTCGGTCTAATCACTTACACAAAGAGAAGCCACGCATTTGAGATGAGAGGCCTGACCTTCTGTCATGTCTTCTACAATTTCTAAAGTGGCTGCTTTGATCACAACGTACTAGTGCCTTGAGGTAAATGCTGAAAAATAAGACATTTTAAGGAATGCCTGGGACTAAAAAATCTCCCCATGTTTTTCCTCATCCAACAGTGAGGACACCAAGCTGTCCAAGAGTATGTCCTAAAAATACATGTTGGAAAATGCACATTTTTAGATATGGCTCAATAAAGACAAAGTTTTATTGCTCAAAACTTGGAGGACTAGGACAATATTCTCTACTTACCGGTATGAAGCTACTCTTCTTCCTTTTTCTAGTTCAGAATTCAACTCAAACACTCTTTCATTTCATTTCTCTTGAATGGAGGTAAGAAGACAGAGCAGCCTCTAGGTTCCTGGACACCAACTTAAGCTAAACCAAGTGTTGTTTCCTGAGCAGCTTTCTCATCCTTATGACCTGAGAAGGCCTCACACTAATAAACCCATCCCGAAAGGGAGGCTGATCAGGGTTCCTCATTACTGCTGTTTAGCATTTAGATGATTTTCAAAGGACATCATTTTTTTTCTGATGAGGATGATACAAACCTATAGACACTCCTCCACTTGTATTAAAGAAACAACTGACTCTTAAGAAACTGAGAAGAGGGAAGCAAGCCTTGCTACCTTCAGCATCCCCAGATACTTGACAGCCAGACTTTATAGTTTGGTCAATTCCCTTTTCTGACAACTATTAAGAGGGAGAAGCTGTCTGTAAAATGCCTATATGCTCTGAAGTCCACAGAAAATGAGAAAGCAAATTATAATCAATATACATTCAACTTTGATGGCCATCCTTTCCAAATACTCAAAGGTACCTCTGTTGCATGCACATAATTCCTGGGATGAAAATTATTATCCCTTTAGTAAGTAGATGGGGAGAAACTGAGGTCCCACAAAGTTATTAGTGAATTGCCCAATGACACAGTGGCCAGTGGTAGAAGAGAGATTAGAACCAACACTTCTGATTTCAAATCATGTGCTCTTCTTAAAATTACAAAGACAAGCAGAAAGCTTTCATTCATAATGTTATCAAAATTGGAAAGAACTTCAGAAAATTTGCTCTTGCATCCTCTACTAAAACATAGCAGTCCTCTACCCCAAATTACTGGCAACTTGGGTTGCCAATAAATATCTCTTGGGGCCTGAAACTAAGAAGATCCAGGTTGCCTTGACTCCTCCTGAAGACATTTGCTTTCAAGCTTCTCGCAGCCCCACCTCATCATTCACCTCAAAGAACAAAAACACGTGGGCCACCAAGCCATGTTCTCTCCAAGCACCTAAGATAAGGGGTTAGACTCAATCCCAAAGAAAGGGCCAAGGAGTGAAAGAAAACAGATGATTGATCTGATGACTCAGGAAAGGGATGGGCAATGGAGGCTCCTACCAGAGGTTCAAACTCAGGTGACCGAAACAAAGGAAGGGCTATTCCTCATCTCCAAATATGTAGATCCCTTCCCACCTACTCTTGGCTGGATGAGCTGATCTTGTGAGATGAGGTCCACTTAAGAGCCCCACAGCTCAGAATAGATACGATTCCTCTAAACCTCCAATTACAATAGCAAAAGGGCAAGGGTAATTTGGGGTGATCTGCTTCCTGAGCATCATTCTACTCTGGGGTCAAATCTCTGCCCTGGGCTTTTAGTCATTGATTGAATCAAAAGAAAGTCCATTGTGGTCATCTACATTATCATTTCTGAAACAACTTTAATTTATACTCAGTTATTTGAAGCAGATGTTAAAGGCTTAAAGTTTATCGAGCCTTTAGAAAATATAAGTAATTCTTTTTTTTTTTTAAGCTGAGCCATCCTGCCACCAGTTGGCAGCTCAGCGGCTGCTCAGCTTGGGCCAGGAATCGAACCACTGTTGCTCAGAGTTCAAACTCTTGAGTGAGCTCTTAAGCAATTGAGCCACTCAGCTGGCCCTATAAGTAATTCTTTACCTTTATAGTAACCCCACTGTCCAAAGTCCCTATTGAGGTCTTTTCAAGGGAAGATTTTTACGAGGTTTATCTTTGCTTATTCTACCCTTTCATTTTAGCTTGGAAAGATAATAGTCACCAGCAACACTGGGCTTGAGAGCCCCACAAAACCAAGTGTGGCAGTCGTACACCTTGGGCTACAAGACAGGCTCCTTTCTCTAGCTCCAGCTATTAGTGAAAGTTCCTGAGAGAATCCTCTCACCTCTCAAAGACTGTTTCCTCACTTGTGAAGTGAGGTGGTTGGTTTAAATAAAAACTGTGACTACGATATTGCTGAGATATGTCACGCTAGATACTTCTAGAGATACAAAGATGAACATGACCTAGTCCCTGCCTCAAGAAACTGACAATCTAACTTGGAAGATATGGCACACAAATCTCACAATATCACAGACCATATAAGCATTATAAAGAATGTGTGCTCTACGGTCCTTTATAGGAATTAATGGTCATTTTTACTGCCAGTAGAAACCAGATAAGAGCTTCATGGAGGAAAAAGCAGCATTTAAACTAAGTCTTTCAGGATAACAGGGAGAATTTGAAAAAGAGGAGTGAGCCAAGATTCAGGGAAAGAAAGCAGAGATGGCCAGGCAAAAGGCAAGTGGTTGAAGATATGATAAGGACAGGAACACAGTGAAAATATTTGGGAAATGACCAATAGTGCACTTTGGGTAGTGTATGGGAATAAAAAACCACAAAGCTGAGAAAGTTGTCAGACTGTTTTTGAATTGATAAATGGCAAAACCAGTCCTATGGTTCATGAGGATTACCTTGGCAGTGGTAAGTAGAAGTAAATGCTGAAGGGAAGAGACTAGAGACAGAGGGTCAGTTAAGAGGTTACTGCAACAGACCAGGTAAGTGGCAGTGAGAGCCTGAGCCAGGAGAGCAGTAGTGGAAACAGAGAGCGCATTAGTCATCATATTAAGTCAGTATTGTAAGTTGCTACTGACCCAATCATCTAAGGTAAGTAATAGGCCATCCCAGGTAAAAATTATTAAAAAGGAGTCCTAATTTGAATAAAGCTTTCCTGACACCGAATTAAAAACAGGTGAGGCCAGACCCATGTTGACTTTAGAACCATCACCACCCTCCAGGCCTTATACTTTCACCAAGGCACTTAGCCAACTGGGGAAAAGAAATATACACAGGAGACTCAAGAAACATCTTATTAATACAGTATTTATTTATCTTCCTTCTGTCAAACCCTGAGCCAACCACTTTCCCCAGGCTGCCTGGGGAGGTATAGGAAAAGGAACATACAGGGCAGACAAGACACAGGAGAAAGAACTACGGGAGGTGGCGATGGCTCCTTCACATGGCGAAGAGGATGAGAAAGGCCACCATCAGGCAAAAGAGCCCCATGGCCTCTGAGAGGGCAAAGCCCAGAATGGCGTAGGAGAAGAGCTGTTGCTTCAGAGAAGGGTTCCTGGGAGAAGGGGAAGAAAAAAGACTGAATTTCTAGTCCACACAAAGAAAAGAACATCAAAGGCAGGCTCAGGGAGAATTCATCCCAAGCTCATCTTATGTAACAAATCTCTCGGGGTGACATCATCATGCCCTAAATCTTGCTCTGACACATCAGGGTTTTACAGAGACTGAGTGAGAGAAGTGAACAATACAAAATTGTATACAAACATTACCACGTCTAATGGCACCCATATCATCATAACTTAAGATCTCTGGGCCTGGACACTTAACTATTCAGGGCCCAACCAGGATGGAGGAGGTATCCTACTGGAGAGGCAGGGTCTATCATAGCAGTGTTTTCAAAGTTTAAGCAGCAGAACTCCCAAATATGAAACATATAAAAGCCAAAAACGGCAATGGTAAAAAAGTGGGGTATGTTAAAAGCTTGTTTTACTGGTCTCCCTTTCATTCTCTAAGACAGTCTCTGGGGCATACCCTCAGAACCCTAGGGCTTCATGGAACACAATTAGAAAAACACTGCTCTAGAGGACAAGGGAGTCAGAGCAAATACCTTCTCTCATTTCCAAACAGTCAAAAAATTTGGAGTTTTAAAAAGCTACAAATGGTCTACAGGGTTTAGATGATATGAATCAAAATGAGATAAAGAATTCCCAACTTTGAAAGTCAATATAAAAATTTGTTTCCCTTACTCTGTCACCTCTGGAAGTCTTCATGGATAAGGTAAAGCAACACCAGCTTTTAACATAATTGTGGGCACAGAAGAAGTTAGGCTTCTTGTTTCATATAAATCTTAAAAAATATACTTATTTCTCCAAAGACATTAAGATCTATCTAACTTGCGGGACTCTAGGGGATTAATTTAACTCTAACAGTGAGTTGCCCAGAGATGGTGGGGACCAAATAGTCCCAAGCATCAGGGAACAGCGGGCTGGCTGCAAAGGCAATTTTCCCCAGAGTAACAGAGGGGAATTCCCGGGGATGGGGAAAACAGCAGTGAAGCCACTATGTAACTGAGGCTCTAGAAAGGGGTAGCAAACTTTTTCTATAAAGGGCCAGATAGTAAATACTTTAGCCTTTGTGGGTCACATATGGTCTGTTGCCTTTTTTTTTTCCCCATGACATTTTAAAAATAAAAACCCCATTTTTAGCTCAGATAATACAAAACTGGGCTGTGTCCCAGACATGCCTGCCCACCCACCCTAGCTTGCCGACTCCTGCTATAAACCAAACCTGTTCTATAATGTTCTATAGCTGCACCATCCAATATGGTAGCCAACAGTCCCATGTGGCTACTGAGCACGAAATATGGTGGGTGTGACTGAGGAACTGAAAACTTAAACTTGGTGTACTTTCAATTAAAATTTAAATGCAAATAGTCACACATGGCTAGTGGCTACTGCATAGGGTAATGCAGCTGTAGATCCCCAAATATTTCTGCCTAGACCTTTGGAAAGCATATCAGAGAGCCAATGGAAGGCCCATCTTACCTGGCATAACCAATGATGAGGCTCCCAAACACAGTCCCAATTCCAGCCCCAGAACCAGCCACCCCGACTGTGGCAGCCCCAGCCCCAATGAACTTGGCTGCTGTGTCGATGTCCCTTGAAATGGCGCTGGTTTGGAAGCTACGGCTAGAAATAAATGATGTCTGGGTATGTGGGGCTGCCAAGCTGCTGAGGCTCTGTGAAGAAGAGGCAGGTAAAAGGTAACATTTTTAGGAAACCCCTTTTTACTTTGGAAACTTTTGTACTATTTAAACGCTTTATCCTATCAAATCCCATGGTTTCTCTCCCAAACAGAAAATCTTTTTACTCCTTGGAAAACCTCCTAAAATGCTGCAAAGCAGAACTTTTTAATGCAAGACATGGACTTCAAATACCTCCAAGATTCAAGTATGCTCTAGAAGTGTTAAGACCAAAGCTGAAGCTGTACTTAGTGCCCTAGGACTAAATGCTCCCAACTGAAGTCAGTGAATTAGGTCAAGTAATGGCAATTATTAGCAGCATACATGGGCACACGCTATCAGTGCGAGAGCTGAACACTAGAGCATATATGGTAACTGTTCTCCAGCTCCACTTAAAGCCAATGGCTTCCTTCCTTCACTAATTTTCGCCTGTGATGATTGTCCCGAGCACTCCCTCTACTGGTTCTGCCAGGTAAGCCTCCTCACCCCTCAACTCCAAACCACAGGCCCAATTCCACCTATAAGATACCTCATCTGTCAGTGTCTCCGGTCGCTTCAGCACCACTGCAGAGAGCGACCGGCTCAGCAGCTGAGAGGTGCTCCTGACCTAGTGGGAATGACACAAGAGCAAGGTCAAGAAAGATTGAAGAGGAGTTTCAGAACCATTCATCCCAAATTGTTGCTCGGATACCCCTTTCATTCTCTCGAACTTAAATCGGAATCTTGGATCATTCTTTTACTTTTAGCAAATTCTAGATTCAAGAACCTCACCATTTCTCTTGCTTCCTAGGCTTCTCCTTTGCTTCAAGAGAAGTCTACTTCCTTTTGGGCCACCCTCACTGTACCCTTTCACAAGCCTTGAGAATGGGAATAAATATAAACCTCAGCAACATTTGCTTCGCTCAATAAGGGAAATTTGACTAGCCCACAAGAAGGAAGCCAATAATTGGAGCATCATTCCCTGAATACATCCTTCTGTATTCTGAAAACAGACACAAAGATCCATGTTCTAAATCCACCTCCTCCTGGTAGCCTTTTTTCTGACTAACCCTAAGCCAGTACCTCCAAGGCAGACAACATGGTGGTTAATAGCCAGGGCTTTAGTCAGATAGATCGAGTTCATCTTTGGTCTATATCAGCTGTGCAATCTTAGGACAAGTCACTCAAATCCTTCTAAGCCTGTTTTCTCATCTTTGAAATAGGAATTATCTCAGGGTTGATTTGAGGAGTGAATTAGATTACGTACACACATTGGTAAAGTCAGTGCCAGGCATAGTGAGTGCTCAACAAATGGAACCCATTAAGAGCATCACTCTTTTTCACTACAGATGGATGAACCAACTGTTTCCACCATTTAATAATTTGTAATTTATTCCATGCTGTTGCTTCTGAATCAAATTATCTTTCCAATGGGTATTTATGTGTATTTTAGCTTCCCACTCAAACTGAAGCTACCAGAGGGAACTCTCAGCTATGGCTCTGCAACACTCAGGACAAGATCTTGTACACAGTGCATACTCAGTCCAAGTTCCAAGATAGGCAATCTACTTCATGTTTACCATTTCTGGCTGGGTTCATTTACAGAAAGTGTCAGGATAGGAATAACCTGATCTTTCTAGATTCTCATTTATACTCTTCTTCTAAGATGGCTGGATGAGAAGAACTATCTGGCTTCCAAAGGACATGGGGGTTGCCTGGTAAGCACTGACTCTCTCCTGTCAGGCTAGCATAGCAAAGGGTTTTCCTCCAGCGCAACTGTGAAGCACAAGGTTTGGCAAAGAAGAGAAAAGATGCCCCTCCTTAAAAACTCTCCCAGAAAAAGCAGGTACTCACCAAGGAGGGGGTGGAAACAAACTTGGTGCACGCGTACATTTTCAGGGGATGAGGGGCTGTGGCAGGAGAGCTGGAATTACAGAAGCGGCATTGTCAACATTGTCCTTGCTCACCAAAGGACATCCTTATTAGCAGAAAAAGTGCTCTGGAAATTTAATTGGTCCAGAGAGCAGGGTGACTGACCTCAAGTGTTAGAAGAGATGCAGTTAGAACCCTGAAGTCAAGATCTCCTTATAATCAAGTGACTTCCCCTGGTTTGAACAAGTAGCCACTTAATCCCAGCTTTAAGACCTGTTATCCACTTTCCATAGCCTTTTAGAGTTAGGGTTTTTGGAGGCACTTCCCCAGAGTGTCCTTTACCTGAATTTTCCTCAGTTTCTATTCAAAAGGCACCCTTCTCAAGACCTCACTGTCTGGGCCTTAAAAAGTTGCCCTTTAAAGACTCTTGGGAGATATCTGTTGAAGGCCAAGACACTGGAAGGATCTCCAACAATCTAAAAAGATTAATTACCTGGAAGTATTTGACTCCTCAAAACATTTCAATTTCAGGGCCGGCCGAATGGCTTGTTGTTTAAGAGCTGGTTTGGGATGCCAGCTCTGAGCAGCAGGGCCCCAGTTCGGATCCCACATGAGGGCCAGTGACACTGCCCTCTACAGCTAAGATGGTGAACAACAGCTCGACCTGGAGCTGGGCTGCCATGAGTCGCCGGTGACGGCATAGGCTGCATCCCCTGCTGCAGTGGGCTACCATAAGCTACTGTGAGTGGCTGGCAGCTGGTGTGAGATGCCAAGAGCTGCTGTGAGCGGCTGTCCAGAGGCCAGTGACTGATCTGCCTCATTCAGGAAAAGCACAATGATAATACCAACATGGGCCAGTGAAGCGATGTCCTCCACTGGCCCAAGTTGGCACCATCATTGCACTCTTCCCAGGCGAGGCAGTTCAGTTGCCAGCTTCTGGACAGCTGCTCACAGCAGCTGTTGGCAGCTCACGCTGGCCGCTGGCTACACATGGTAGCCCATGGCAACTCACTGCAGCACAGGCTGCAGCCTACGCCGTCGCCAGCGACTCACGGCAACCCAGCTCCAGGTCGAGCTGTTGTTCAGCATCTTAGCTGTAGAGAGCAACGTCACTGGCCCTCATATGTGGGATCCGAACAGGGGCCCTCTGGCGTCCCAAGCCAGTTCTTAACCAACGCGCCACTCGGCCAGCCCTCTTACATAAATTTAACAGCGTGAGGGCAGATCAACGAGGAACTTTGCCATTACTCTAATTAGCAATGATTGTTAAGTACTAATTTTCACCATTATACTAAGAGGTATTCAATTTTGTATCCCCAAGATCTAAAACAATGTTAATACCCTGTAGGTGCCTAAGTTGGTAGAACTGAACCTGAGGGTAAAGATGGTATATGCATTAAAAAACGCATATTCTTGGCTCATGCCTTGACCTTCCCGATCAAGATTTCTGGGGTTAAGGTCCAAGTACTGTGTATTTCAAAAAAGCTTCCCAAATGATTCTTACGTAGACTGGTCTACATAGCATGGTCTAAAAACCAGTCTTGAACCTATGGTAGTGGCAGAGGCTGGGCTTGAACTGTTCTCACAAGTGAATGCTTTCTAATATGCTATAGGTTGAAATACTCAGTGATTACTCAGGCCTGTTAAGTGACACTTCCTTAAATGAGCTGGTTATACTACAATCTGGAATCTTAACTACTTTTAGATTAATGGATGTCTTCAATCCTTGTCTTTTCTAGAACTCTTAATTTCTGCCCCATGTGTAACTCTAACCCAATTTTGCTGCTAGACTATTCAGTTTTTCCCAATTTTGCTGCTGGACTATTCAGTTTTTCTTTGGTCAAAAGCCAAAATCGCTTTACAAGAGTCCTTTTTTTCCATGGAATTAAGCCTCAAAATCATTTGTAAAATGTAGTACTTAGTGGGATTAATCAAAATAACATATGCAAAGAGCTTAATGTGGTGCTGGCATATAATAAGCCCACAACAAAGGGTGGCAATTAAGGGAGCCTGCAAAGTGGTCACCTAACCTTGGTTAAGTCTGCAATTGTTAGCCTACACCCAGAACCAGAGGGCCTAAATCATCATGGGTTTCTTCCTCAGTATAGATGGGAAAGTTACAGGGCCGTTGGCTTAACCATTCTCTTCCTTAAACCTTCTTTTTCCTCTTGAGGGTATTGTCTGGGAAGTCTCCGTAAACTAAACCCTTGACAGAAGAGCTGACAGGTGCAGAGTATCCCACTGCAGGTCCCACCCCACCCTTTTGAGCCTGCTGCCTCTAACGGAAAACCTATTAGCCCACCACTTGTGTTTTTTCTAGCTTCACATGCGTGAAAGGAAGAGAACAGTGCTGGGAGACAACCAAAAGTTCCTAAGAAACCGGCCTCTTTTCTGCTATAGCTCTCGTAGATCACAGCCTAAAGGGAGAGGGTGTTTTGGCTGTTCTATGCACTTCTACCACGTTCACGGTTTACTTTTTAAATTGAGGGGTGCTGAGTGGAGGAGTTGGTGGCTTTAAATGATCCATTACATCCATTGCTCAGCACCTGATGTCCTGAAGTCTGGAGGTTTCAGGAGAATGAAAGAACGGAGTGAGAATGAGAGGAGAAAGCAGAAATAAGAGAGATTCTGGGGGTTGTGACGCTTCTGACAGGGCAAGACGGTAATAAAGTGTTTGTAAGGGCTGGGTCGGAACAGGTGAAATGAGCACGCTGGGATTTGGCTTGCGCCAGCTCCAAGGCGCCCTCCCCGTTCGAGATATCCAAGATGGCGCCAAGCACGCGCGGTTGGAGGTCACCGGCACACAGAAAGGGCCGACCTAAGGCGCGGGGATACCGGGAGCGAGGGAGGACGTGAAAACCCCAGTGGGAGCATGCAAGGTAAGGGCCTCAAAGGATCCGCGCAAAGTAGGGTATCCCGCGCGCCTGTGCGGCGCAAAGCGGGCGCGAGGGCCCAAGGCCTTACCTGCTCCCAGGGCAGAGAAGACAGAGAGGGAGGGGGGCGGGAATAGCGAAAGGAAGGCTCAGCGCATGCGCGGCAGGGACCAACGAGTCGCTCCGCCAAGGATAGAGTGATTGCAACGTTGAGGCGGCCCAGGCGCCACAGCGCCGCCTGCCAGCTCCGTGGCGGCATCTGGCTAGTCGCTCCACCTGGCGTTTGAGAGGAGAAACAGCCGGCGGAGCCGACCGTGTACCGAAATGAGTACAATTACGCAGTGTAAGCCGATCCATAACGCATAACGTGGCCTGCTGTTTGGTTTGCACAGCGTTTGGGATCTTGGACTAGCGTCCCCTTCCCAAGCATGCGCAGTCACTTTGGAAAAAAATTTTTTTACCCAGAAAGTCAGTTTTAAATAGCATACAATCGGGATTGGGGTTCATTGCCCAAAGTGCAGCAGAAGAAAAATGAAGACATGGGGTTCCTGCCTTCTGTTGCCCCCGGAAGTCTGGCTTTATGGATGGGAAACCCGTTCAATGGCCCAATAGTTTTCAAAACGCTCCAGCTGCCTCTGGTGGCTTTGCCTTTATTTCCCTCTCCCTCTTTCTTCATTCCAGTGACCAGCCATGAGGAAACCAACATCAGTGAACCAGAAGATGGGGGCTAAAGATGACTGGGACTCAAGCACACTGACATTAAGTCCTGAGACTGTCAAGGACTATGACACCACTAACCGCTGTGAGGTTGCAAGGTCGCCCCGGGCATGCTAGTGCCTCTGCCCAGGCTTCATCTACTCGAGTTGAGTGAGATATGCCGACTCCCTCCCCTGAGATGGTCCCGTGGAAATCCCTAGGCTTCTCCCTCATGCCCTTTCGCTCATCCTTCCCCCATGTAAGGAAGTGGGGGACTTCCCGCCCCTCATCGCTTCTTCTAGGCCTCTTTGTCTCCCAGACAGGGGCTCACCAGCCACTTTGGAAGAGGGCCGCAAGGCCTACCTAGTTCCCCTCATGTCCAAACCTCAGCCGTCCAGGTATCGTGCTTGAAAGCAGCACGAGAAAGACGGGGAAAGCGCACCAAACCCCCATAAAAAAATATAAAAAATAAAAATAAAGCCGCGGCTGTAAATAAAGCCAAATCCGCCACCCTCTGAGGGGCCGTTTGTCCTCCCCTCCTTGGCCCCGTCCTTCCCGCCGCCCCCTCCGGTTCCCGGGCCCCGCGGCGCCCCGGCCCCGAGCTCCTCCATTTAATCGGATTTGGGAGAAGGGGAGGATAAATCACAGCAGCAGCTTTACGGTCCCGGAGGAGAGGCGAGCCGCAGCCAGGCACACCCCGGCCGGCGATAAAAACCGCCGCTGAAAGCCCACGGAGCAATTTCCCGGGACCCCGAGCGACGCCATTACAGGAATGTAATTTTGCCCGGATGAGGCCCCGAGTTTAATTATCCTCGCGGAGGAATTTCAATGCGGCCAATCCATCTTGCAGGCGGGCGGCAGAGGGATTTATATGGGCCCGTTATTTCACACCGATCCTCCATCTGCATTTTTATGGCCCTGAGCTCCTGAAAGGGAGGAGAAGGAGTGGGCAGAAATAGGAGAGATCGGAGTAGCGGGCGCGGAGAAACGGGTGGGGGGGACTTCCCACCCTTCCTAAATCCACGATTCCAGCTCAACGAGGATTCTCTCACTGGTTCCCCTGAAATCCCCAAATCTCCCTTCAGTTCCAGTGGTTGTCTTGGGGGAGGAGGGTAGGTGAGGAATGGAGCTGGGAGGGATCCTTGCGAATTAATCAACAGGTATTTACCAAGGACCAAGCAGTGCCAGGCACCGTGCCAGATGCTGTGAGGGGCAAGGCAAGACAGGGTAGTGAGAAAGGACTTCCTCTGAAGTCTCCAGACACCCCAACCCGCTCATACTGAATTCTTTTTAGCTCTCAGTGTCACATCCTCCTCGAGGCAAAAAGTCCACAGTTCTGCTACCACCAAACAGTTGTTGCAGCTGTTGCGACAATTTAGACCCCTCTCAGATATCGATAACAATCCCAAAGGAGGTTTGGAGAAGGGGCCTGTGAGGAAGCTAAAGCTCGCTGCTCCCAAAAGTTGTTGCAGCCTGCAATGTTTAATTCTTCCTTACTCCCAATTCACTGGATTCAGACAAACCTGGGTTCCCAAATCGCTGTGTGACCTTGGACAAGCTGTTTAATCTCTCTAAATCCATGACCTCCCATGTAAATTGGGAATAATGATAGTGCTGACCCCAGAGCGGACACTGGGATAATATAGGTGAAGCTTTTAGCAAGGTGGTTGGAACTCATTATAGTTAGGGGTATAGCAACTCAATTCTTCACTGATCCCTAGAGACTGTATTACAAGGTCCTTTCAATGATATCTCTTGAAAGAGACTCAACTATCACTTACTGAACTTTTTCACCTATATAAATCATGCAAAACAAGTTATTTGACAGGCTGGGAGTGGAGATCTGAGAATCCTGTGGGCTATTGCTATTAGGTTGGAAGTCAGAAATTAAATCAGTAGGGGAACAATGAGAGTACAAAAAGTGGATGTGGGTATGTCAGGGAGGAATTTGAAAACAACAAAAGATGATCCAAGAGAACAGTGGCAAAGGGTCTAGGGATTTTCATTATCAAGGGCATGGGAAAGGGTCCTTCCTTCACTGAGGGAAAACGGTTGGGAAGGAAAGGGTGTGGAGCCAGAACTATCCTTTCCAATCAATTCCTTTCTTTTCCTACCAGACCATGTAACAAAGTTGGCCTGATTGGCCAGCTTTTCTAATGACTGCTAGTGACAGATTCTGACTGGTTAGCAGCCTCCCTGCACAGCGGTGACGAAGAAATGAGATTGATCTTTTCTTTCTTCGGATTGGTTAACAACTCTCAGGGGAGCCAGAGACTCATTTTAATTGACTGGATAGGCTAGGAGGGAGGTTCAGCACCTCTCTAATAGAAATACTGAGTGTTCTTTTCCACAAAGGTCACCAAGAAAGAGTCTTGATTGGCTTATGCATGTTTACTTTTAGACGGGAAACACAGTAGCTTAGTGAAGAAGAATCAAGAGAATCACGCAGGTATGCCACACAGTTCAATTTGAAACCACAAACAGAGAGAGGGATTTACCAGAGAGAAACATAAGAGGGACAAAGAGAGAGAGACTAGGACACAAGGAAACACAAAAAAGTTTTCCAGAGAGAAGAGGAAGGGTTTGAATGATATGTTTTTCATTCCTGATGCTCTAAGATAAGGCTACTTTATGATGCATTTTGCTAGATGCACATGTTGCCAGCATGTAGTGTGGAAAGAATAGCTGTCCTGGAAACGAGACTAGGAGTCTAGTCCCAGCCTTACTACTAACTAGCTGAGTAATTCTGCAAGTTACTTAATCTCTCAATCGGGGAGAGAAGTAGGTGATCTCTAAGGTTCCCTCCAGTTTTAACTTTCTAGGACTCTCTTTCTTTCTGCTAAATATGCAATTTTGTACAAGTTGAAGTAGTATCTTTGCACTACCAATAAGGACTATTCTTAGGTCTTGAGCTCCTCTATTTGTAATTGTTGATTTCAAGCTCCTGGTGGGCACTGACATGGATTTTCTATTTCTTCTTGCTAAATCAGTTCCCCAGGATAGCAGGACCAAGAGCTATCAGCAAACCTACTTGCTTAGGGAGAAAGAAAATGCTAAGTGGAGGAAGGGAAAGGGTCATTTGTATCCAGGCTTCTGAGGGAGGGATCAGTGGAAGAATTGGTGGCAGAGCAAATTTTTGCTGGGGAAGAATCTAAGTTCCTCTGAATTTGTACAGGTCTCACATATTTAGAGGCCATGATTAAATATCTATGTGAACAAATTTGGTCCCTGCCATTTGGTGGCTCCCAAGCAAGGAACACACACGGACAAAACAGAAAATAAAAGTCATTGTGACATATTGTGAAGAGCTAATGACAGCAAACTAGAGATCTGAATCTAGATTTTGGAATACTACTAATTAATTATGTGACTTTGAGAAGATCACTTCCCCTCTCTGGACTCAGTTTTCTCACCTACAAAATATAGGAGAACACTAGATGATTATTAAGTACTTTTTCAGTTTTAAATATAGGTAGCAAAAGATCTGTTCTTGGTTTGTCCTTATCTCCTGTGACTTCAAGTGATCAGCCAATATTTATTAAACATCTACTATGTGCAAGGTATTGTGCTACAAATTGTGAGTGGGAATAAAGAAGGAGGAAGCATAATCCCTTTCTCTTCATAAATTTATAATCAGTAAGAAAGACATGTACATATAAGTCTATATGTACTACACTATGCAGCAGGATTTAATAGGTTGTATGGGTAATAGGAGTTGAGGAGTCAGTATGACTTCCAGCTAGAATGATCAAAGGGTACTATGATTAAAGTAGTTTCTTTTCTCCTTTAAAAAAAAAAGAAATATTTGAATCATATAAAATGTAAATAATGTATATCTTTTGTTTAACAGATATTTATTGAGGTCCTACATGCCAGGCACTGTCCTAGGTGCTAGAAACACAGATGTGAACAAAATACAACAAAAATCCTTTCCTTTCCAGAGCTGACATTTTGTATAAATCATGAAGCATAATAATAAAATGGACAGCCATTAAACCACCCCTAATTTGGGAAAAGAAAAAAACATTACCAATACCACTGAGGGGTCCACAGGGCTTCTCTCCTATAGTAGCCCCTGAATTTTATGTTTATCATTTCAAGGTTTTTCTTGATATTTTTGCCATATATTGTTTATTTTGGGCCCCCTTTCTGCCGGCCAGCCCCACTGCAGCCTACACTTGAGCTGTTGTTCACCATCTTAGCTGTAGAGGGCAGTGTCACTGGCCCTCATGTGGGATCTGAATCGGGGCCCTGCTGTTCAGAGTTGGCATCCCAAGCCAACTCTTTTTTTTGTTTGTTTGTTTGTTTTTAAAGATTTTTATTGGGGAATTGGTGGATGGGAACAGCGCTGGGGAATTGGGGGAAGGGAAACAGACAAGTTGCTGTCCTTTTGTTCTTCAGTCTAGTTGTGGAGGACGTTGTTTCACTGGCCCAAGTTGTGCACTCTTCCCAGGTGAGGCACATCAGTCGCCGGCTTCTGGACGGCCGCTCACTGCGCCTGCTGGCCGCTCACGCTGGCTGCTGGCTACACACAGTAGCCCATGGCAACCCACTGCAGCAGGGGCTGCAGCCTACGCCTTCGCCCTCGACTCATGGCAGCCCAGCTCCAAGTTGAGCTGTTGTTCAGCATCTTAGCTGTAGAGGGCAGTGTCACTGGCCCTCATGTGTGGGATCCAAACCGGGGCCCTCTGTCATCCCAAGCCAACTCTTAACCAACGCACCACTCGGCCGGTCGTTTGTAGGCTTCTTTGCTTGTTCTTTTCATTTAATGTCATGTTTCTAAGATTCATCCATGTTGATGTAGGTAGCTATAGTTTATTCATTTTCATTGGTATATAATAGTCCACCAATATGTTGATTAATTCCCCTGTTGATGAATATTTTGTTTCCAGCTTTTTGCTATTACAAACAATGCTGCTTAGAACATTTTTGCACATGTCTCCTGGTATACATGGGAATAGTTTCTTCAGGATATATATAAAAGGGAATTGCTCAGTTGTAGGATATGAATATCTTCAACTTTTCTAGTTAATGTCAAATTGTTTTCCAATATTTATGCCCATCAAAATATGTAAGAGTTTCAGTTGCTACCCTGTCCTTACCAACTTTGGTATTTAGTCAATCTGTTGAATATAAAATGGTATTTCATGGTGGTTTGAATTTGTATTTGCCTGATTATTAATGAGGTTAGCATCTTTTCATATATTTATTGGCCACTCATGTTTCCTCTTCTGTGAAATGCCTATTTGTGTATATCTTTTGCCCATTTTCCTATTGGGTTATTTGTCATCTCCCTATTGATTGTTTTTTAAAGAAATTAACAAATATAGCTATCTTGCCTAGTACTGATCCTTTGTTAGTGGCAGTTATCTACTTCCAGAGGGGTTGGGATTTTAGTAGAGGCTTAAAGGATGGATGATTTCAGTTCCAGCTCAGAGTTCTCATTTAGTTGGATTAATTAATTCTTAATTCATTCATCAAATATTTATTGAATGTCTAGCCAGACATCATGCTAGACGATGAGAATACAATCCCACGGTTGTTTACCCCTTACCACTTCCAAAACCTAGTTGGGCCCAAGCCACTGAAATCTCTTGCTGGATCACTACAATAGCCTCTTAACTGGTCTCCCTAATTCCAATCTGGTTTTGCCACAGTCTAGTCTTCACACAGTAAGTAGCTAAACTGATCTTTTAAAATGTAGATCAGATACCTGAAACTAATAATAATAAAAAAAGTGAAAAAATAATAATAAAAAAATAAAATGTAAATCAGATAATGCAACTTAAAACTTTCCAATAGTTTTCCAGTACTCACAGAAGAAATTCAGCTACAGTAGACTGCTACTGATACTCAAACAGACCAAACTTGTTCCCACTCAGGCCCTTTGCTGTTTCCTCTTCCTGGAACATTCTTCTCCCAAATCATGCTCATACTCTCATATCATTTAGGTCTCATCTCAAATATCACCTCCTTAGAGAAGCCTTTCCTGACCACCCAATCTAAATAGCCACCACCTTCCCTTCTTTATCTCCTTATGTCCTCCTTTATTTTTCTTTATAGCATTTGTCATAGTTTTATTTTTACTTTTTATAGCTTACCCCTCCCCCGCAACTGGAAGGTAAGCTCCACTAAGGCAGGGACCTTGTTCACCACTGTATCCTCAGCATTTAGAACAGTACCTGGCACATACTAGGCTCACAAGAGAAATTTCGTGAACGATTGAACAGTAAATAAGCCAGAGTCCTTGCTCTTAAAATGTTTATAGTCAAGCAGGGAGTACAGAGAATTCAAAGGCAAATCATTTCAACACCGTGCAATAGTGTTATAAGAGAGGTAAGCACTGGATGCTATAGCAGCACATAGGAATGACAGCATTCAGTCTTGAGAAGTGGTAGTCAAGGAAGACTTCCATTTATGAGACACTAGAAAGACCTATTTAGGGAGGGAATAGAAGGATGTTCCACAGAGGAGAAGCAGTAAGCACAAAGGCTTTGAAGTGAAGAATTACTTGGTCTCTTCCCCAAAGGGCAAGTAATTCAGTGTGGCTGAATGAATAGCTGTGGGTGCAGCAGGGTACAGAGGAGTGAGACTGGTTGTTAGTGGCTAGATCCTGAAGGATTTTGAGCATCAAGCTAAGGTATTTGCATTTTATCCAGAAAGCAGCAACCAGTCATTTCAACAGAAGAATTGAGAAGCTCAGATTTGCATGTTAGAAAGATCATTATAGCTGTAGTGTGAAGAATGGATGAGGAGGGGCAGAACTGGTGGCTGGGGGCGTGGGGGTCGGCACAATGTGCAATAGGAAGTTGTCATAATCCAGGTGGGAGATGGTGGTTGCCTGAGCTCTGAGGTGACAGTGGAGATGGAGAGAAGTAGGCAGAGCCAAGAAGTTTAGAAAGAAGTGATAGGCCTCAGTGATCAATTGCTGTGGGGGATGGAGAGGGGAGAGAGAAAGATGGTGCTCAGTGTTCTGGCCTGGGTCACTGCATGATGCCATTCCCCGACTCTCTCCCAAGCCTAGTCCTTTTGTATCTCCACATCTTATGAACCACCCTGTAAGGCTCCACAACCTAGTCCTATCTCTAGGCTGACCTTCCTCTAAACTTGGTCCTAAGCTTGATGAACCTGAATCTAACCTTTTTTCTAGGCTCTACTCCCTCCATTTTCTCCCTACTAAATGAAACTGAAACCACCATAGATCCTCCTGCCTAAGTCATTAGCCCCTGCCTTGCGTATTAGATTGGGAGCTCATCCACGAGCAAGTATCTTCCCCAGCATCACTTCACAGAGGCTAAGACCGGGTTGCGGCTTGTGGGAGACATTGATGAGTGCTATATGCATCCTGAAGACTCCAAGACATAAAGGACAGAAGAATGGCAGGATAGACAATAAAATCACTACAGGTATGCATTGTATGTTAGTTTATGTCATCTTTAGTCTAGAAATAGCAGGAGAAGCCTTGGCAGCTTTGAAAGGGCAGGGGACAGGAAATCAGCACCTCTTTTTGCAATAAGCTGAAACAGTTTCAGGTGAAATGTGGATTTGGGAAGCTGTGAGAATGAAGAGGGGTGAATTGCTTAGCTAGCGGGCAAGCATGGGGGCTTTCTAGGCAGAAAGGATAGAAGAACAGGAGGAAAAGAGTGAGATGAGTGGGCCCACTCCTAATTATTGTGGAGCAAGATAAAAAAATATAGGCCTACATACCAAATTTCTAAATATGTAAAAGTTGTAGATCAAAGCTAACAAACTGTTAAGTAAAACATATTCTACCCTCTTATTTTGACAAACATGTTAATATCAACTGGGAGATTTATATTTAGGGTTCTAGGACTCCTTCAGCTCCCAGTCTGACCCTCAGGTTCTTTCCATTCCTGGCTCTGTCCCACTACTGAGGGGCCTCACACAAAAGTGTGTGCTCCGTGCAGCCACACATCTAAACTCCATCCATACTCCAGGCCAGTAGTGTGATCTCCAGCAGCTCCTCTGTGCTCTCAGGAAACTGGGCTCCAGGAAGAGGCCCTGGAAGTGGGCTTGGGGCTGCTTGACAGGGGATTCTGGCCATTGGATCATGGTATGGGAGCAGGGAGGTGTGAGCTCTGGGTAGGCACATTCCTTTGGCCTTAAGTTATCCTCACTCTGGAGAGGAGGAGGCCTTCTAAAAGAGGCATCCAGAGTAGAGGTCCCTCATGCCAGGTCTAAGGGCATGGACTCTGACATCATATAGACTGGGTTTGAATCCCTGTTACATTTATTTACTCTTCTTTGAACCTGGCCAAACCCTCTGAGCCTGTTTTCTTAATTGTAAAATGTACCTCACAGGATTATTGTGAAAATTAAATAAGCTAATATGTACAAAGCACCTACTGTTTTATAACTACCACTCATTCTCATTATTTTCCTTTCTATTCCCCACCATGCTTCTCTCACAGTAACTATGGAGCTGGGGGAAAAAATATAAAGTTTTTATCAAGCAATTCTGTCTTGGAAAAAGGCGTTTATAAAACAGACAGTAATAATCCAGGCAGTAATAATCCCAGCTCAGGCTGGGACCATGTGGGAGAAAGAGGAAGAGGAAGTTGTCTTGTATGCAGATAATTGAGAAATGGTAATGGAGTAATTGCTTTTACAATCTGTTTGTTTTGCTGACAGTAGCAGCTGGTTACTGTTTTGGTTCTTGCTATTCAGGTTAAAATAGGGGAAGAAGGTATGAATAATCTAAAATGGTAGAAAATAGCCTATGGCCATACCACCCTGAACGCGCCTATCTCTCTAAAATAGTAGAAAATCCAAACATCGTTTTTTGATGACCAGGAACACTGTTAGAGACACACATGGTTGCACACATGGATTCTGTCTTTCAAACACAGAGACTGACCCTCTTATTAAATTAATCTTGTTTTGTTTCTGAACATGTATAGATTGTTGCCACATGCTGTCGCTCTTGCTTCTCCTGCAGATGGAATGCCCTCTTCCTCCTCTGCCATTCCAAATTCTACTCTTTATTTCAGGTCCACTCCTTCCATATTAAGCATCCCTACCTACCACTTTCCCCCACTTCCCTTGAGCTCTTCCTAATCTATATCACCTTGAATTTATTCAAGGTCTTAATGTGTTTACTGTTTTGTATTGTTCTCTTACTCTTTCATATATGCAAGTCTTCTTGCTCCAAATAGAGTTTAAGCTTGCTATGTTTCTATTCCTCTATTTCTCATGGTGTCTATGTATTCATTCAATACACATTTATTGAGTTCCATGTGCCTGAACTGTGTTAGGTGCTGGGGATACAAAAATGTATGATATGCATATATTTATATATCTGTATCTCTTTTTCACTAGAGAAGCTAATAATATTGTGGACTCATGGTTTGATAACAGCCTATAAAAGTGTTGCACACATAATGGGCCTTCTATGTAGGTTTGATGGATTGATGAACCATGCTGCTTTTCAACTAGGTATTCAATGAGTGAACAAACGAACGAATGAATGAATGAATGAATGAATGAAACAACTGAATAATGAGCTTGATACAATTGTTCCAGGTGTACCCCTCCTATATAAACCTAGTTCTAGAAGACTTAAAATTGTAAGACTGGTCTGAGGGGAGAAGTGGTCTTTAGAGTCATCGAAACAGAGGGCCTACTGTTTTTTAAAGGCAATTTCAAGGCAGTGTTCACTCCTTCCTTTGAGGCCTAGTGATTAAATCACTAAGTATTTTACAGGCATTAGTGAATATCTTTTGCCAATTTGTGTCATTCAGGTTGGTGAGTTATGAGAACTATGTCCATCACCATAATAAAAACAGCTATTATTGAATGCTTATTATGTGCTAGATGTCGTGCTGATTTCTTTACATGAGTTTTCTGAATCTTAACAACAAACCTGCGAAGTAAATACAGTTACCCCATTTTACAGAAGAGAAAACAGACACAGCTAGTAAGCAGAAAAGTCAGGACTTGAATACAGGAAGTATGATTCCACGCTATGCTGTCTACACAATGGGAGAATGGAGAACTGAGCTCTTGAGCCAACTCTGCCATTTGCTTGCTGTTTTACCTGCAGAAATCATTTCACCTCTCTGGTCTTCAGCCCCTGGTGATCACACAACTAAAGCATGACAGTGCCGGTCTTAAAGACTATTCTTTTTTTTTTTTTTTTTAATTTCATTGGAGAATAGTGTGTTTTTCCAGGACCCATCAGCTCCAAGTCAAGTAGTTGTTTCAGTTTAGTTGTGGAGGGCACAACTCAGTGGCCCATGTGGGGACTGAACCAGCAACCATTGGTATTATGAGCACTACGCTCTAACCAACTGAGCTGAACGGCTGCCCCAAGCCTATTCTTCTGAATTCAAGTCCTGTGCTCTTTCTACCAGCCTCAACTGCCTAAATCTGGTAGTGATCTCCTAAATCTTACCTTGCATCTTTTTGTGGTCTCAGGGGCAGCTTGTGGTACTGTCATTCATACGATGGGTGTCCCTTTTTGGAAAAGCTATATATGAAGACCTTGATGGCTTTGTGAAAGGACTGGCTGATGAGGAGTATAGAGGAAGCTACAGAAGGACCCCTGAACCTGATTTCTTCCTGTGACCCCCATCCTTCAATTCCTAGGTTTAAATGAAAATATCTCTCAGTATACAGGATGTTTATTATCAAGGGTTCATTCAGAGAGCACATAGCCAAAACCAGACTAGGATCAAAAGGTAGGTGGCGGGTCCAATACATGTTTGAGTGTGGAGCTTGATCAACACAGGCAAGAGACTAAGCCTAGGTGACATGAAAGAGCAGGCAAAGTTCAACTTCTCTTAGGAGCCTCCACACAGAAACTGAAGCTGCCCAAATCCTCCATTTTGTCCCTTCATTGATGGGATTTTTGCCTCCCACATATGCAGACAAAGGATGATAATGATCTGAACAAGTGTGCATGGTTGGCTGGCATCAGTGTTTTAAATTGGTATGCATAAATAAATTGGTTTACTATACCCCTCATGTTATTTGGCCCCACTCTCCCTCCTTAGTCTCCCTTGTCTGTGTATCAGGGGTAGCTGTGTGTTCTGTTCTCACCAGGGTAGCCTCTGGCTGGTGACTGCTAATGTCCTTTCCTAGGGCTTCTTAAACATCAGGAAATTGGCAGGATGGCTTTTATGTCCATGTCCTCACCACCTTCTCCAGCCTCCATTTTCATCTTCTCATTTTCTATTGTAGAATCATTTGCATGGTTCTCCTGTATGCCGTTTTTTCCAACCTTCCTCTCTATTCCTGCATAAAATTATACAGAGACCAGGGCAAAAACCCCCCCAAAACCCACCAAAGAGGAATCTCTCTCTCTCTCTCTCTCTCTCTCTCTCTCTCTCTCTCACACACACACACACACACACACACACTGGCAGGCAAATGTCATCTCTTCTCTGACTTTACCATGCTTCCAAATATGAAGTCAAGATCACTCCAAAAACAAACAAAACAAAACAAAACAAAAAACTTAAAAAAATTACTCTCCTTCTAGGAGATGAGTTCACCTTTTGGGCATATCCACCTGAGGTTACCGAAGGGCTGAATTTCTGAAGCATCTACTTCAATGTTGAGCTGCAGCTGAGGGCAGTTTGGGGTCAGTTTTCATGTGTATGTAATCTGTAAAGGTATTTTCCTTAAGCAGAAGGTACCTTTGATTGTAGGTTAGAATTCTAAGTGTGTGTGTGCATGCGTGTGTGGGAAAGTAAGTGGGGTGGAGAGTGAGGACAAAAGTCCTGTTCTGATCACTAGGGGTATGGATTTAAAAAGAAGTCTTGGTCCCTGTCTTTCTGGGAATCTTTTGGGAAGGAGAACTCTGGTCAGATGGGGTGAACCAGAAGAGGGGACCAGGGAACAGTTAGTATTTATTTACAAACCAACATACAAACAATTGCAAATGAATTCAGGAAGGGACACCCATCAGCTTCAAATGGAGAACAGAACTGGGAAAGGAGGCTACAGTACAAGGGCAGATTTTAGAAAAAATTTTGGAAAGCTTTCTGGAGGGAGCCGTGTGTGGAGGAGAGGTGGGTTGAGAACCGTAGCTGAGGGCAAGGTGCAGCCCAGCTGCCGTCCGCTGGGTCTCCTCCACGAAGGCCGCTGGCCGAGGCCGCTGGGTGAGGTGCTGTCTGGACCAGCCCGACTCTCAGAGTTCCTCCACCACCTGACCCCGCCGGCTTTCGCCTCTCTTCCTTTGCCATCCCCGGGCCTTCCTCCACACCCACTCCTCCCGGCTCCCCCTCGATAATCTCCTGACATTTCTTCAAATCCAATTATCGAATTAATTGACGTACTAACCGAGAGGCAAACAGAAAGGGGCGGCAAACACCGGGCCGCTCAGATTTATCCTCCAGCCTCCACAGGACCCGGCCGGGCGAGATTTACTGGGCCTTGAATACGGCGACAGTTCAAACCTTTGATTAATCATGTTTTTCTCCCGGTCCCATAATTTAGTTGGTCTTTTTCCCTCCCTGCCTTTTTTTATCAGTGGAAACAGAGACGGAGTCCTCATCAGCTTCAATTACAAATATTAAACCCCCGGACAGCACTTTGACAGAGAGGCGGCCAGCCCCCCTCTGTCCCGCCCCCCTAAATCATCCCCGAATTAACATTACAATCGGCGGCTGGCCAGCGTTCAGATTTAAATGGTGGCATATTGTTCGCGGACCGTCTAGTTCAGAACAGCGAGTTCGTGGCTCCGAGCGATAGCCCCCGGTCTCCCTTCCCCGCCCCGACTGCCCTCCTCAGGCCTCCCTCAAGGCTGTGCGTGCCTCAGGAGCCGCAGGAGGACCCGATGCCCTGTTTCCAGTAGGGGAGGCTGCAGGCGGTGGATGCGCTGGGGTGGGGGCAAGCGGGCTGGTGAGAAGGGTAGGGTGTGAGGGAGAGGAACTGCAGAGGTGGGGTGGTGAGGAGAAGGGCCCCAGCTGGGGAGAGGTAAGCGAGTTTGCCCGGGGGGGGGGGAGGCGGGGAACGGGGGTTATGCAAATCACATGCAAATGAAGGCGCAGAAGTGGCAAGTTTGGAAATACCACTACACTGCCCTTTCGGGGAAGATTATGGCCATTTGACCCTCCCAGGGTTCTGCGGAGCACCCTTGGGTCGTGGTGGAGTGGCCAGGAGGTAGGGAAATCTCTTGCTCTGAGCCGTGCTATCTGAAGGAAGAACTTCGTGAAGCAAGAGTTCTCGGTTTCCTGGGCATATTAGAGAAAATTGGCGCTAAACCACAGCCGGAAGGCGCGAAGATAGGCCTCAGAAAGGACTTCCTTAGTGGGAAGACCGAGCGTGAAGTTGAAATACCACCCCCTTGCCCCGCTCGGGGGAAGCAGGATTTTTCGGATTAGAAGACCCTCGAAGTGGCTAGATTTCTCTGAAGGCGTTTAAGGGGAAAATTATAACTATTTGGCTATAACCCACTAAAGTGGAAGAGAAAAGGGAGTCGTTTCCCTGACTCCATTAATCCTTTAAGAATGAAGGAGCTCGGGAAGAAAACTGTCAATCCAGGAGCCTGGGTTTCCAGATATTTTCATATCCACCTGTCTCTTCAATGTTGCCCGCATCAACCTCCAGGACCCAATTTCTGCCTAGCAACATCACAACCAATCAAGATGCAATTAGGCCAGGCGGCTTGGCTCATCCTTAACTGGGATTGGCTGCTCGCGGTATGCGCATCGCAAGTTTTCATTGGCTGACTGCCACCTGTTCGGAAATAAGAATTACGTGGGACTGTCAGCCGATTCTCAGCCGTGTGGACCTGTGGCTTATTGCGCTGAAACCTGCAAGCTCAAAGCGGGAACTCCTGGGCTTGTTTCTTGCCCTCTCAGTCTCCTCTTCCCTCAAAGAGATCTCTCGAACATTCCCCTTCTCTCTGGCGCCTCTGCCTGAGGCCTACTCTGAAAGAAACCCGGCCAAATAACACAGAAATGATGCGGATTTGTGTTTGTTTTTTTTTGCATCTATGCGTTCTCTCGGTTCAGTGTCAAGATTTTGCCCCTTTCGTCCGATGCCTCCACACTTCCTGCCCGGTTCTCTCTTCCACATCCATCCAAGGGGCATGTGGAGTCCCTCAGCCCCTGCCCCTTGTTGCCACAAGTCCTCCCTTTGGGCTCACCTCTTCCCACTCAGAATGCCGGCGTCTCGCACAACAATCTAAAGCCCGGTTTAGGAGGGAGTTAGAGAGGGAGAGGACCCCCCCCCAAAAAAAAAACCCCCAAAAAACCACAAAAAAACCAAAACCTCCCTCCTCGCTGCTCCCCATCCATTTTCTCCGAGGGAGCCGAGTTTGACAGCGAATTCATTCCGAGCGGGGAGGGTGATTTATTCTTCAAATATACCGACAAGTGCGGGCATGATGGAGCCCATTAAAATGTTGGGAGATTGTTTTTATGATTGAAGTCTGTATTACTCCAACCATAAAGAAAGAGAGCAAGGAGTCATTAGCATTTTCATGATGGTGTATTTCTGCTTGTCTCCGTGCCATCACTCATCTTTACTGCCCGTCCCTTTGCTCTCGCTCTGCTACAACGAGGAGAGACTGCAGCCTGAGTTGGGTTGGGGGTGGGGGGAGGCGGGGGCCAGAGATCCCCCAGTCGCTCTGCCCTTCACGCCAAATCCTCACCCTCCCTGGGACTCAGATCAGGGGGTGAGAAGCCAGACACAGACATGCTTCAGCTTTCTCCTGCCGGCTCCTCTTGGAGATCTCAGAAGACTGGGGGTTGGGAAAGGGGGAGTACCCCTTCCTTTCTTTGGCTCTTACCTGCTTGGCCTACACACCACTTAGAGCTCTCCAGGGTTGTCCACAGAAGGGTGAAGCCCGGAATTCCTGGCTGAGTGCCCTGGGCTGGAGACATCAGAGTAGGAGAGGACAAGACAGAGACCCCATAGTCCCTGGATTTGGAGACTGTGTTGGCAGGAAGTTGGGAACCTGGACTTTTGGCTTGTGTCTCTGCTACTCCCCTAAAGGGCCTTTGACCTTGCTCTGGGATGAGTTTAATTCTCCTATCTCCACTTCAGTTTCCCAGCTCTTGCTCCTTCCTAATTCCCTAAATCCTTGATTCTTTTTACCCAATCATATACAACAACACTCTCCAGTACCCCAAGAAACAAATTGGTACTCTCCATGAAAATAATGGAGATCAAAACAATCACTGCCAAGATAGGTGCTTCGAGAAAGTTGGCTATGGGTGAAACAGCATCTCCACGTGTCTAAGGATTGTTGGAATCATCTGTCCTCACCCATGGCTTCTGAGGAGATTTTTTTTTTAAAGATTTTATTGGGGAATTGGGGGAGGGGAACAGACAAGTTGCTGTCCTTTTTGTTCTTCAGTCTAGTTGTGGAGGATGTCGCTTCACTGGCCCATGTTGGTATTATCATTGTGCTCTTCCTGGGTGAGGCAGTCGCTCGCAGGCCATTGGAATACTGCTCTCGCAGGCCATTGGACTGCTGCTCCCGGCAATCACGGCAGCTCACGCCGGCTGCCAGCCACTCACAGTAGCTCGTTGAGGAGATTCTTAAAGAAACATTCATTTTTGGTTGGGCATAACCTGCCTGCATATCATATTGCCCCAAATTGTATGGTGGCACTTGAGTGGGAGTTGGTTGGGATAAAGACTAGTTAAGGAGTAATGGGAAAATGGAAGTGTTAGCTAGCAAAACATTAACAGTGATAATAACACTGATTATTGGACCACTTTCCTCTTGAACCACTTTCTCATCAATATCTCACAACAACCTGAAAGCTATGTTTCATGACCACCATTTCACAGATGAGGAAACCAAGATCAAACGAGGGTGTGTGGAGTACTCAGGATCACTTAGCGAGTAAACAGAAGAATCAAGATCTGAACCCTGAACTGTCTTCATTATCTAATGCTGCCTTAGAAGAAGTTCAGGCTGCCTAAAGTGGAAGCCAGGATGACTGATTGCCCCATATACTTCATCTGGGTTCATAAGAAAGTAGAGACTATCTAGTAAGTGCTTACTAGGAATATTTATCCCTTGGCCACCGGTTTGGGTAGTTGGGTAGTAGTTAGCATTGCTGGGATTAACCCTTCCTTCTCTAATCATTCAGGGAACATTTACTGAGCACCTATTATGTGTTATCTTTTGATTGACCATATCCTCACTTTTCCCACGCCTCCCCTCACCCCTTCACTGAGATGGGCACCTAATAGGGCCCTGCAGTCCTAGGCAGGGGTAGAGGCCCAGGCAGCTGGGCAGAGATGGAGCAAAGGGGGGTGTAGAGGTGAGAGCCCCCCTATAGCTTGCACAGTGCCCAGAGACGGTTGCAGCAGCGGCCCCAGATTTACAGCTGCCCTGGCGCTGATGCCATAAAAGCAAACGATCCTTCTCTGTACTAATTTCTGTGTAATTAGATCTCTCCTGGCATGGAAAGTGGGAGAGTGGGGGTGGCCAGGAGGGGAGGGTGCCAAGGACTCTTCATGAGGTGGGAGGAGGGGCTGGGGGATACACAGGGCTTCACGTGGGGCAGGACGGGCACAGAGATCTGCATGTACTGTGATAGACGGGAAATACAATGATGCACACATGGAAGGCAAGGAGGCAGATGAGTCCTGATGTGACAACACCCTTATGCCCAGGATGGGGACAGACAAACCTGGGATCATGTACCAAGATCCTGAAGCTAGAAGAATAACTCCTGGCTAGTCTGAGTACACATGGAAAGCATTGAAATCCATGGAGGAGCTGCACACAGAGTTCTGCCACAGGCAACTAGATAGCAAAATCCCTCAGAAAGGCCTGAACAGCAGCGAATTCCTGCAGACCCGTTGCATTTACATCCACATTTAAAAAACAATATATATATATATATATATATATATATATATACACACTTACCTACATGAAAGAAGACACACACTTCTCTTAATCAAATGCAAAAATTACAACATCTGCACTAAATATAACCTCCACAAATGTTTGTTCCCTCCTCTGCCCCCACCCATTGCCAGCCCACCTCTTACAGGCAGAAAATTGAAGAATAAAAAAGAGCCCTTTCTTTAAGTAAGATTTCCTTTAAGATACTTGAAGATGAATCCTATTAAGCCAAGGGGGAGAAAAAAAAAAGAATTGCAGAAGAAATCAAGAGGAATGTGGAGATGATTACAGAGGAAAAGATTCTGGAATCTTGCTCTTCTTGGGGAGAACAAAGTCTCAGAGAGGACAAAAATACAGTTATTATTACTATCTGTCCCCTGCTCCACTCCATGGCGATAAACTATAACTATGGGTATGGTAGTAATGCCATTTGGAACAACACTTCTACCAAGCTAAGTATTCATTATGCACTGAAGTGAATCTGTGGAGGAACCTCAGAGTGTCTCTTATCCCATCTCCCTCTGCAGCCCAAATTTCTTCCACAGTAAGTCTGCCAGGGAGTCAGCCAGTTTCTGCTTCGATACTTCTGCTGAAGCAGAGCTCTTCATAAGCAGCTTGCCCCTGTCACTGGACAGTTGTAGGGGTTAGAATACTTGTACTTTTCCATGGAACTGAAATCTGTCTTCTTTGAAATTTCAGAATATACTATTTCTAACTACCACCATATTGCCTTGAGTTATTCTAACGTTTTAAGACCAGTTCAATCAAAGCATTAATCGTCCCCCCACAACAGCAATAACAATTAGATACTCATTGGAAAATCAGGAGATTCTGATCTCCACAGATGACTGTCATGTACTTATCTTAAGCCCTTGTTCTAATGGGTAATTCCGATTAACCCAAGTAATGAAAATGTATCACAATAAAGAAAGATTTGTCATGCCTTGTTATCACTTCATAAGGCCATCCTTCTAGATACCTGCCATAACACCAGGATATTTCTAACCTAATAAAACATGATCATGATGTGCTTGGCTAATAAAAAGGAAAAAAAGCCATGTATTAAAAATATGTTTAAGATGATTTGCATGAGTGATGTAAATATAAACTACCATCATCATCATTGTCAACATCATTCTCCATTTATTTGCCGTTTGAAATCCCTGCCTGACCTTGGGGGTGGGAGTAGATAAAGGAAGAGGGAGGCAGAAAATTAACAGCTATTAAATGCTTAGTATTGCTAGTCACTGTGCTAAACACTCACTGTGCTAAACCCTGTGAATTAGGTATTATTATGCCCTTATAGGTGAGGACATTGAACTCAAAGAAGTAACTTGCCTGAGGCTATACGGCTAGTAACCGGGCGATCAGGATTTTAACACAGGGAAGTCTGATTCCAAAGCCCTCAGTTTCCCCACTAAACCTGGATTGGTTAATTTTACTTTGATGCCAGCAGTGCCTCACCAACTGGATTTATACTACTGATGTGACACTGGCGCGATATGCTGGGCTCAAAGACTTCACCCCGATACCTACACTCCCCGCAGGGGAACCAAGAGTTCAGAGTCTGAACTTTGCAGCTTTTTGTGCTCGGTCACATTACTACCTTCACTCAGAGGTGCCCACACATAATCACGGGCAGCACTACAGGCACCATTCCTGTTGTACAGTGACACACGCACATGCAACCCACATCAGGACTCACTCACACAGGCTGGCTGTACCTTCTTTTCTCCCAGGCAGTGGTGTGCACAGCCAGCAGGGGTCGCCGGCACACCAGGAATTGCCACTTGCTGGGCCTGCCTCCTTCTGCCCTGCCAGAGGGAAATGTTCCTCCTTCTCTGCTTGTCTCCTAAAATCTCTGGCTAATCCCTCCCCTTCTTTGCTTTCCCTCCTAGCCCCCACTCCCACCCCCCAGACCCTGTAGGTTTCTGATGATGAGGTGGGTAGTTGCCCATTATGCAGCACCCTAAACTACCCAATCCCAACCTAGATTCTGGATGTCAGTTCTGCTATCGGAATGGCCGGGGAGCTGGTAAGAAGCCTGGAGTGCCCAACCTTCTGGTTCACCCTTGGCCCCTTAGGACTCTCCCTCCTCTTACCTATTGCTTCTCTAACACCTACTGTTTCTTAGGATCCTTCACTCCGCCCTGTCCTGACCATCCTTTTATTGTCCCATGGTTCACATAAGCATTTGTCCCAGACATCCTCAGATCCCTAGGGTCCTTTAGCTCCCTCATCTTGGGAAGCCAAAGAATGAAGGGGGAGGCATGGAGTGACTTGTGGCCAGTGGTTTTGAATGAGAAATCATGGTTAGGGGAGTATATGGGAGAGACCCAGGTACCATGCCTCACAACAGAGAGGACAGGTGTCTCTGCTCCTTGCAGGAAAGGGGTCCAGACTCCAGACATGGGCTGTGGAGGCAGCTGTGGCCGCCTTCTAGGAGTGGCATCGTTCTGCTCTTTTCTGCCTCTCTCCCGCCCCTGCTGTAGCAACAGCTCCCCAGCTTTTTCATGCCCCCATCTTTCTGCAGCCCCCTCCCCTCAACTCCTGGAGCCCAGTGATTGGCGGCCGCCTGCTGCAGGGCCGGCTGGGTTTATGGCTTTGCGGCAGCTGGGGAGAAAGCCAGGCCAGAGACAGAAAAATGGAAACAGATCAAGAAATGGAGAACGCTGAAAGAGTAAAAGAGAGGGAAACAAAGATAGAGGCAAAAAGACCTCAAGAATAACGAATTCCAAAAATCTAAATGATGAGAGGAACAGACTGACGCAGAGGTGGATACAAAGAACATTATAGAGATGCTGATAAAAGATGAAGAAAATGTGATAGGAATGGGGAAAAAGGGGAGAGGAAAAGCACAGACTGAAAACATTTGGATGAGTCCTGAGATATGCAGGGCTTTGGGGAGGGGCAGGACTTGCTGGTAGTACATACAGGGTGGGGTAGGCATCTAGGGACTCCCCAAAATTCCATAATACAGAAAAGGCTGGAAGATCTTGCAGCTAATTCAGTTCTCTCCACACTTCTGCTTCCATTCAAACATTCCGGCCTTTTCCATGTCCACACCCTCCTGGAATTTTACAGTTATTACAGAAATGTCCTCTGTAAGGATGACCCATGACCTAGTGTAGAAGGATCTTGTTCCATTTTCCATGAAATGAATGGGAAAACCGAGGTCTGAGATTTGGGAGGGATTTTGATATCAGAGCTAACATGGATTAACTTGTAAAATTGTTGGTTTTCTGTCATGGCACCTCATTTGGCACATACCACGTTTATCTTTTTGCTAATGTATCAGCTCCTTAACAGCAAGATCTCTGTGTCTGCCCTTCTTTGTGGCTCCCACAGTGCCTTGTTTATTGAGTGAACCAATGAATGGCCTCTAGAGGTGTTTAAGCAGACGTTGGATGAGGGATGTAGTCTAGGGAATTTCTGCACTGAATGAGAAGTTGGAAATATATCTTTGAGCGCACTTTTGGGTTTGAGGTTCTGTCAGTCCATATATAGGAATGTGTGTTTCTTTTTCTAGTTCTCCAAATATTCAGGGGTAAGATGAAAAATGGGAACCCCCAAATTACACAGTACCTACTGTGTGCCAGGCTCTGTACAAGGCATTTAATATATCTGAGCTCATATAATCATCACAACCACTTTTTCAAGAAGAAGTTATCCACATTTTTCAGATGAGGGCTTAGAGATATGAGGTGTTTTTGCTCCAGGTCACGTGGTTAGGAAGTATGATAAATTAAACCTAGAGACTAAAGCCTGTGTGATTGCACACCACCACATTTCTACCAGTTTGGGAGATTTCCATAGTTTCAGAAAGACAAAGAAGAAGTTGAGGAGTGGGGTAATAGGGAAAAGACATGGCTTCTAAATTTAGGGTTGGGAGAGAGATTCTGGATTCCAAGCTGGGGAAAAAAAAATCCACTTTTGTGAGAGTTAGAACAGTATATTTTTGCTCTCACCTGATTATCAGCAGACCTAAAAAAAGAAAAAAATACGAGGAAAAAAAAGCACTGGACTCTCTTGCCATAGGCTATGGCGTTGGGAGCATGGGGCACAGGGGTGTATTTAGAATTCAGTCATGGAAATTCCAAGCATTTATCTTCCTGCTAGAAGGGGTGTTGGGAGTCTAGGGATGTCTCGGCTGTGGGGGTCCTATTTACTGTCAGGGCTTAGGCTAGTGCTGTGCAGTAGAAATTTAACACGTGTCACATATGTAATTTAAAACTTTCTAGTAGCCACATTTAAAAAAGTAAAAAGAACCAGGTGAAACTAGCCTTAATAATATACTTTATTTAACCTAATAATCCAAAATATTATCATTTCAACATGCAATCAATATAAAATTAGTTCTTTTAGTACTACGTCTTTGAAATCTGTTATGCAATTTGCACTTACAACATCTCAATTCGTTCCAGTCACATTCCAAGTGTTTGATAGTTGCATGTGGCTGGTGGCTACTATAGTGGACAGTGCAGGCTTAGAGTGCTCCTCATACCTGGCTTGTCAGAGGCAACAGGCTCTCTGATGTTGGACCCAGACATCCTGACTCCTGCGTTTGATTTTTCTTACACCTTGACTTAGGAGTCCTTGTTTTTATGCGAATCTGGAGACAGATGAGTATTCCCAATCCCACAGGTCAGAAGAATTGCGCTTCTATCGCAGGTTCTAGGAAGTCCAGCTGCACAATAACTTCCACCTGCAGCACTCTCCTTAAGCTCCTCTTGCCATGCCACCAGTGACCTCTTGTCTGCTAATCCAGGGGTTCCAGGAGCCATTTCCCTGGCCTCTCCGCAGCCTCTGACCTCTCTCCTTAACTCATCTCTCCTGAGTTGCTTCCTACTTCTCTGACTGATCCTTCGCTCTTCTCTGTGACTCTGCATTCTCCATGCTTGCCTTCCATGTTGACGGTCTCTTGGGTGCTGCCCTCAGCCCTCTTACCCTCTTACTCTACATGCAGAGAGACCTGGGTAATCTTTCTTCACTCTCATTACCTTTACTTTCAAGGATCTTAAGTCTCTATGTCCAGTTCCAAACTCTCTTGAGCTCTGGACTTAAATATGTACCCAACTGCCTACTGGATATCTTCCTCCTTTAGACAATGCCAAAGACATTGGGAATTCAACAAGACAGAAGTACACCAATCGTTTTTTCCCTCAATGTATTTCTCCATTTGTATTTTTTTTTTTTTTGCGAATGGCATCACTGGCTATCTGGTCACTGAAACCAGAAATGTGGGATCAACTTGACCCCTTCTGTTCACTTCTCACATCTAATTATCACCAAGTCCCATTAATTCTGCATCCTAAAGAATTCTGCCTCTTTGCATTTTGACACTGTTTAAGTCTGGTGCTCACCATTTTTTCCTGGATTATTACACTGGGTTCCTAACTGGTTTCTCTGGACTTTCATGATCTGGCAATAGAGTGTAAGCTTCATGAGGGCAGTCATTCCTGTCTGTTTCCCAGTGCCTAGAACACAGCACCTGGCACATAGTAAGCACTCAATGAATATTTGTTGAGTGAATGTTGTAGGAGTAAATGTCTCTTAGTCCATCTTTCCAGCATTACTTCACAAACACACCATGGACAATCCTCACTTAGCAGCCTTGAGTGTTTAGCCTTCTAGGTGAGTTATTTCTTTGCCCATTTTGTTCTTCTGCCTGCACATGCTTGGCTCACATCTGCTCATTCTTTAAGACTTAGCCCCCACATTGTCACCCATGGGTTGACATGGGTTACGTCTTGGTTAAGTCCCCCTTCTCTGTGGTTCCATAGCATACTGTACCTCTAAAGTACACATGCAAAAAAAGCACTTATCTTGCTTTCTTTTCTTTTCTTTTCTTTTCTTTTTTTAAAGATTTTTATTGGGGAATTGGGGGATGGGAACAGTGCTGGAGAATTGGGGGAAGGGGAACAGACAAGTTGCTGTCCTTTTGTTCTTCAGTCTAGTTGTGGAGGATGTTGCTTCACTGGCCCAAGTTGGCACCATCATTGCGCTCTTCTCTGGTGAGGCAGATCAGTCGCCGGCTTCTGGACGGCCGCTCACTGCGGCTGCTGGCTGCTCACGCTGGCTGCTGGCTACATACGGTAGCCCATGGCAACCCACTGCCACAGGGACTGCAGCCTACGCCGTAGCCGGCGACTCACAGCACCCCAGCTCCAGGTTAAGATGTTGTTCAGCATCTTAGCTGTGGAGGGCAGTGTCACTGGCCCTCATATGTGGGATCCGAACCGGGGCCCTCTGACGTCCCAAGCCAGTTCTTAACCATTGTGCCACTAGGCCGGCCCTTGGTAATGTTTTATAAAGCTAGTTAGCAAGTCCAGTGATGCACACTTTATCATTCTTTATCCTTTATCCTTATATATGGACATATATATTATTTTGTATGTATGAAATATTTTATTAAAAGAATTTTAAAAATTATTTGTGGAGGACTGACCCTATGTGCCAGTCTCTGTACTGGACTTTAGGAACATGAGATGTAAAAACGCAGAACCTACCCTCAAGCTACTTGTAGTCAAGAGAGAAGAAAAACTTGTAAACATGACGTACTGTGTTTTTACAAAGTGCTGTGGCATCTCAGAGGATAACTGAAGCATGTCAAGTAAGGCTTCATGGAGGAGGTGCCCTTTGAGCTGAAGGGATTGCATGTGCTCAGGGGCATGCAATAGTAGTGCATATTTCTGTGGAGTGGTTCTGTAAAACCAGAGTCCAGGGTTCCTTAGGATAAGGGGAAATGAAAGGCAAGTGGGACCAGATGGTGCAGTCGCTGACTGGTATACTCAGTGGTCTGCACTTCACATTCCCGTAGGCAAGAGGCAGCCATTGAGGTTCTGTAGTGGGAAGTGGTTAGATTCATTTATCTTCCATCAAATACTGACAACTGAGTTCCTATTTGCTGTTTCTTGGTTCAAGGTTCTTGAGCCCACTCAGGTCCTTTAGTTTCTGCATGGATGCTGGGAAGCAGGCGGGAAAGAGGTGATCCCTTACAGAAGGGAAATGAGTAGAAAGACTAAGTTGCCAAATACTACACAGTAAGTAGGATAAAGAACTCGAATTGGAACCCAAGTGTCTTCCCTCCCTGCCGAGGCAATCAATTACCCTTCCCTCAGCTCCCCATGTTAAGGGCCAGGCGCTGGCTCCTGGGGTAGGCAAATCATAGGAAAGAGAAATGACTCTAAACTTCTGGGGAACTCCCAGCCTGAAGGTGCAGATTGCACACCAGAAGACATACAAAGGTCAGAGGAAGGCGCAGCTGGGGACTCCATATACCAGGGTGGAGGGATCTGATGAGGGACTCAAGAGCTTCATCGGGGAGGGGAGCATGGAGCAGGTTTGGAAAGGTGAAGTAGAACTGGGCTGGAGAGAAAAGAAGGTGGTGAGAATGACCCAGGTCACGTTTTGGAGGTAGCAAAGAACAAAACCTATGTTGCAGTCCACACGAGCATTTTTAGTCCGGCAGCCTCTGTGTCAATGGCCTTGTGCAACTACCCACATGGCTCCTGTGGGCTATGTGGCTTGTCAGGGACTCTGGGGTGGGAGCAGAGGCTCTGGGACCCTGTTCCTGTCTCCCTTCCTCCTCTTTTGCACTAGGGGACACCCTTCTGGAAGCCAGGATATCTGGGTTCCAGATTCTTCCCTCCCCAACCTCCCCCAGACATAAATCACAAATGATTTCATTAAATGTACCTCCTGCTGGGGATGTTGGCTCATAATTCCTCTCTGATTAACCCCCACTACCCCGGCAAGTTTATAGGCCAAGAGTGGGAGGGGGTAAGGGGGAGAGGAAAAAGAGGGATGGGGGGAATCCCAGGCGGGTGATGGATGCCTCTGTCAGCCCAGCTCGTATTTATTAATAGTCTTAATACGGGAAGCAATAAAGGAAGAGAGGGATTCTATTAATTAAATCATTGTTATAATTAACTTTCATTAAAGGAGGATCAATAAAGAGGAGTTGAGATGGAGAGAGGAGAGATCCATTATCTCTAATTTCCTTGGAAGGGATTCAGGGAACGAGATGGGGTTGCTAGGAGACAGTGATGTGAGGGAAGAAGGAAGGATGTAAGATGTCATCCAGGTGGGGCTGGAAGGGGGGTAAACAGGAGTGTTTCGGGTGGATGGAGAGAGGGAATGGTGGGGTGGCAGTGGCCCACCTAGGGGCCCTGCAGGGAACGGAGGGAGGCTGATAAGGGAGCTACTAGGATGGTGAACAAGGGGGGCTGTAGGCATGGTTTATGGTGGGTACTGCTGAGAGCCTTGGTGAGCACGCAGGTCCTTAATAAATGCTTTATAATGCTGTGTGTGTCTCTCCTGGCCTGTGAAGCTGGTTAGAGTGGATGAATTTGTTTTTGTGACTGTGGAGTCACAGTGTGTGCGAGGCTGTGAGAGGATGGCAACAGAGGAGAGCGAGGCAGGGACAGGAGGAATATCAAATAGACTTTAGAGGTATGGGGTTTAAGGCATTTTTATAAAGTGATACTCAAAGGTATGCACTCTTGACCGGAGTAACGCCTGTCCTTTGGCCCAGGTTAACAGTGATGGCTGCTATGGGGGTGCAGGTCTGAGGAGTGGAAACCTCTACTGATTTCCATGGCATATACCTTGGCCCAGTAACTTGGGTCCCAACCTGCCCCTCCCTGGGACTAAACCCGGAGCACAGCAGACACAGACCCACACACCCCACTGCAGAATTCCCCAACTCAGACAAAGGTCTCTCCCTCCTCCTCTTCCCACAGCATAATGGGATAAAGCCACCTGAGTCCCCCACTTCCCTTGTCCCTCCACCAAGGTCTAAGAGCCAAATGTCTGGACCTTCTTTACTCCAGTCACACCTCATGATAAGAACACGTTTTATTAGAAGAGTTATACATACCATATAAATATATTTGTCCAAACTACAGGTTGGAGGGATACTGGGGGAAAGCTCTTACTGCTGTGGGGGGACCAGGAGCGGGAGGACGGGCTGGGGAAGGGGGCAGCTGGGACCATTTGTTCCTCCATCCCTCACAGAAGGCACAAATGCATTATTTCTTTCCATGTGAGGACACTGAGGGGTGTGGCAAGGAAGGGTGGGAGACAGAATGCAGAAAACCTCACAAATACAAAAGAAACTTCCAAACTTAGTATCTAATGGTATGGAAAAGGCTGGGGTGGGGTACGGAAGGCAATGGAGGGGGTGCAGTAAAAGGAACCAATGAACTTCAGAACCGAGAGACCTGAGGAGGTCATGATGTCCACGCTGCTGACTCAATGCAGGTCCCAGGGGGAAATTCAGGGACATAGATTCCCAAATGAGAGAAGGTGGAGTGCCCCAGGGATTGGCTTTGGGGCCTCAGAGAGTATGTGTGAGTGGGTACGAGTGTGTGTGGTGGCTGGTGAGTGACAGAAGCAACCAGGGCTAGAAGGAGCTGATTCTATTCCCTCTGGGGAAGGCCTCCTCCCTCCTGGTTCCTCCAAAACCGCTTTCAGGGGGTAAATTCAACCACTGTTTCCAAGGAGGACCCCCGCCTGGACAAAAGAGCCAGGTAGGAGAGGGGGACGTTGGAGAGCTTGGGATGAAAACGGCACACGGGAGTGGCTCTTAGGGATCAGAATATTGTAGAGCCCATTGTGTTGGGAAAGAGGCATGAGACCTAAGTGTGTGTCTGTGCATGAGTGTGTGTATGTGTGCAAATATGTGTGTGTGTGTGTGCGCTTGTATTAGAGAAGGGTGAGATCACTCAAAGGTGAAGGGATCCTGGGTGCTGAAAAAGAAGTGTCCGTCCATGTGGTCTTCCAGGGTATCCTTATCACTCTCAGCTGGGAAGCGCTCCTTACAAATAGGGCACTCCTTCCATGGGGGGGTGGCAGGGCCCCCAGTGCCAGCCTCCGAGAAGGGACCCACTGCAAAGCCACTAAAGGGAGACAGGGGAAAGGAGAGAGTCAGTGTGCTCTGTTGCCTTCTTGACGTGAGACCTCAGGGAGAGGGGCCCATTCGCCTGGGCCCCCAGATTCCTGTTCCTAATGCAGCATCATGGTTGTTTTCGCCTAGCCTCTCCCACAGAATCTTCCTCCCCACAATATTGGAAGCCTTAACTTCCCGGCAACCCATGCCTCCGTGCCCTCCTTCAGTCCATGATGGTTTCTGTAGCGCAGAGCCCATCCCCCAAGCCCTGCTCTCCTCGCTCCATCTCCGTTTGCTGCCTAATGAGGCTGAAAATGAGTCTGACATCGTCCTTCATCTTCCTGCTCCAGCCAAGAAGGATGGCAGCATCACCCCCACCCTGCCCTGAGCCCATCTCACTTCCAGGCAAAGCTGGGGAGTAGGTGATAAAATCTCTCTCCCCTGCCTTCCCCTCTTGACCTGTGGAAGAAAAGGAAGACAGCGGGAGCAATCTGATACCTGAACCTCCCACTCCTACAACTTGACAACCCAAAGGGTTAGTAACTAACCCAGGTTAGTCAGAGAAGAGGGACAGCCATCTCAGGGGTGGCCCGATGGATGCTGGATCCCAGTCTTCTCTCTGCTCCTGTACCTGTGGGGCTTGGTTACCCCCTTCCTCCCCCAATGGAGCCAGGTACCTACCTGGAGGTTGGGGAAGGGATAGGGGCAGGAAAGAGGGGATGCAGGGCAATTTGGGCTCCACAGAAGATGGTGCTAGAATAACACAGAAGCCAGTTAAAGGCAGGGCCTCTGAGTGTACATGTTCTTTGATAAGCTGAGGGGAGGGATTACCTGAAAGAACGTGGGATTTGGAGTGGTGGGTAACTTTCTGTGTCAATCACATCTATGTCTCCTTTTCTTGGCTAGGGCCAAGAAAAGGGAGGTTGGGGGAAGGGCAGGGGGATTGTTCGCTTGGATGCCCTTTCCACTTGCGTCCTCCCACCTCCATCCTGTCCTCCCCCTTCTGCACTCACCTGGCCATGTCATAGAAGGCATTGCCCAGTTCAGGAAGCAGCAGGTTGGCCTCCTCACCCCCACTCTGCACAGCTGCCATCAGGACTGACTTCTCATCTTCAGCCTCCTGGGCACCAAGGAGATAGGCTGGGTTTTGGGATAGTGTCCCAGTATGAGGGAGCAGTACACTGGGACAGGTAAGGGAAGCGCAATCCAGGCCAGGCCAGAGAACAGAGGGCTATAGTAAGAGTGGGGCAGGAGAGGTGTTTTGATCGGGGCTGGTGGATCAGAAGAAAATGAATGTGGGAAGCAGGGGCTGGCAGTCATGAGGCTATTGGGTCAGACTGGGTTTGGGGGTGGTGTCTGTTGGGGGGCCTTGAGGAGAGGCTGGGCCTGCCTTCTCTCCCCCCAAGAAAAAACGAGAGCCCTGTATGGCTAAGACTTCCTGCTCTGGAGGCTGGGCCACTTGGGCTTGGCCCTAACCCCTCCTCCCTGCCCCTGCTCCGTCTCTCCTCACTGCTCACCGAGTCAGAGCTACTGTCCTCAGCTGGCCCTGAGAGGTGGGGCGCAATGGGAGCTGGCTGGCTGATGACAACGAGGCAAGAGGCCTCTCGTGGCCCAGCAGGAGAGGAGCCCGGGTCCCCATGTTCACACAGGCCATAGGGTGGGAGCCTCATGTCTTCCGGAGACTCATCCTCTGAGTCTGTCAGAGCTGCTGGGCAGCCTGTAGGTGAGGGAGCAGGCAGAGAAGAAAGAAGGATGCACTGTTAGAGGGTTGGATCAGCTCTGGCTCTTGGATAAGGGATACAGTTAAATTAGATAGGGGCCAGGGTCTGGGAAGGAAAAGGGAAAAACACAGAAGGCAGAGGCAGCTCCCAGAGGGGTCACAGGGAGCTTTCCCCAGTAGGAGAAGGTGGAGCAGGGAAGAGTTGTCACAGGATTGCGGGTGTACAGACTCAGTCCTGCAGCTGCCTCTTCATCCTCTGTGGCAGCATCCTCATTCCACTTCTCATCTGCCACCTTCTCCAGGCGGGCCTCCAGCTTTCTCATGTACTCTAGCAGTTCCTGGAATTGGGGAGGAGAGAGGTGCCAGAGGCTGGGAAGATGCCAATCCTGCTGACTTGCAGAGCCTCCTTTCGCATTCACGATGAACTCTGAGCTCCTCAGGGGTAAGACACCTTCACCAAAGGGTGGGGCAGCTTAAGCGAGACCCTCACCACCATCCCCCAAGAGCCCTCCTTCACTCCCTACATCCCTCCTTTCCCCCAGCAATCGTTCCCTGTCATGCCAAGTCAGCTAATAAGAGGAGCCATGGTCCCATTTTTAGCCTCTGGGACCTCTTAGAGACCCTAGTTTCTAAGCCAAGAAGAAACAGTTTCTAGCCCTTGAGTCCTCAATTCTGGCATCCAATGGCCCTGAATTACGGGTTCTCACCTGCTTCTCCTCCTGCAACTGCTCCTTTTCCTTCTGGAGCACACGCAGGGCTGACCGCAGCTCTGTCAGCTCCCGCTTACTCTCTGACAACTGCACCTAAGGGAGAAAGGCCAGGCGAATGTACCTCCAAGGATCTGGGTGCTGGGACCTGGATTAACAATCTAGAACCATGTCTCTCCATGCCTTCAATCCTCTCTCACCCCAACACATACAGGGGAAGCCCCAACATTTTTTCCTTGAGTCCTTTGACTTGGCCACGGGAGGTTCAGTCACCTGAGTTCTAGTCTCTGCCCCTTGAATGAGGACCCGCATAACTGCCTCTGGGCTGGCCTTCAGAGGCCATGGTCATAGCAGGGGCACGCTACAATTCTTCTAAGTCATCATTACTAGGCCCAGAATGTGTTCCCTGAGAGCAGAAAGGGACATTGCATGTTTCAAACCAATGAGGGCTGGGGCATGTGCAAGTGAGATGCTGTCCAATATATAAGTGAGCACATTGTACTTCTGAGTCCCCACCTAAGACAGATGGAGGGACACTGGCTTCAGGAGGTCAAAGGACCAGGACTTGGGTGGCTGGGTGCCTCACCAGGCTAGAATCCTTTTCCCGTGTCAGTTCAGTTCTGAGCACTTGATTCTGGGTTCTCTCCTCCTGAACTGCCTTTTCCAGCCGAAGAATCTCTGCACTCAGCTTTAGGATCTTGTCCTTCTCTGCCTGGGAGACGGTCAGAAAGGGAAACGGGAGGGTGAATGAACAGGGATGCCACTGGCAATAGCACCATCCCTCACTGTGTCCCTTTATTTCACTGAATCTTTTGGGGGCAATCTGCCTTCTTGTTTTCCTCATCCCTGAATGAAGGGATCTGACAGCAAGGCACCTTATTGATCAGGAATGGCATTACGGCAGGACCTGATGCCTGGGAGAGTAAATGGTCCTCAATCAAGATGCTAACCAAGGAAGGTGCTAGGACAGCGGTTCTCAACCTTCCTAATGCCGCGCGCGACCCCTTAATACAGTTCCTCATGTTGTGGTGACCCCCAACCATAAAATTATTTTCGTTGCTACTCTATAACTGTAATTTTGCTACTGTTATGAATCGTAATGTAAATATCTTTTTGTTTTCTGATGGTCTTAGGCGACCCCTGTGAAAGGGTCGTTCGACCCCCAAAGGGGTCGCGACCCACAGGTTGAGAACCGCTGTGCTAGGAGATCAGGGTTGGACACTCTGTTTAGGGATGGGTCACACCTGGACAGCGAAACGTTCCTCCCTAACAGCCCCTCCCCACCCCTAAGGCGCACTCCCCCCTTTCTCTCCTCCCAGGAGATCTGGCCACACAGAGGTGAGCCTGCCTGGTCCCTCCTTCCCTCTACCTCCATGCTCTGGAGCATCCCTGCCCGCTCCTTGCTCCACTGGCTTTTTTCCTCCTTTAAGTGCAGACTGAGTTCAGCTAGCCTGCCGTTGACTCCAGCCACTTCCAGGCGGCTGCGGTGTAGCTCGGCTATGGTGCGGTCCCTGGCTCCGGCTGCGCTGGCCAACTCCTCTCCAAGAAGGGCAGCTTTCTGCTGGCTTGAAGCTGCAAGCTCCTGGGCCCCTCGAAGCTGCTCCTTTAGGGGCTCCAGCTCAGCCTCAGAAGAAAGGAGGAGATGGAGATTAGGGCTCCGAGTGAGTCATCGTGAACCAAGAAGGTAACTAGACTCCCTCCTCCTCCCACTGCATCAGGACTCAGGATTGGGTTGTTTGGTCTTTAGCCATGTCTTTCCCCAGACTTTTCTACAACTAGCCCTTGGAACTTTTACTTCTTTTGCCTAGGGGCTTCGCTCACCACCCGCTGCTGGGTCTGGCTTAGGGTATCCTTCATCTGGGCCACCTTGTCCTTCAGTCGTTGGGCCTGAGCACCCTGCTCCTCCTGCCGGCCCTTGGCCTCCTGCAGCTCCAAATTCAAGCGACGATTCTCCTGTTGTGCCATTTGGAGCTCAGCCTGATGGAGGTGTAGAGTAGGTAAGGAAAGGGATGTGCGTATTTGGGGTGGCCAGGGAGGTGAACCACAACGATGAGAGGTCAAGGTTCCACTTCTCAGATTTAACATAAATTCAAGCATTTAGCCCTTGTCAGCTATTCTTGGGTTCTCAGCTGCAAGTGACTTAAGCCTGAACATCTAGTCTCCTGCTCCGGAAATGAGGTATCCAGCATCACAGCCTAGGGACCTACATGAATCTAGGTATCCCATGTCCCATTTCTGCTTCCCCACTCTTCCTTTTAAATCAAAACTCAGTCTGGATGGCCCTGCAAACACAGCATATTCGACATCCCATTCCACCCTAGGCCTTGACCTTTTATTTCTGTCCATGGTACTAACTACATCCCAAGGCATTTAGGCTGGATACCTTGGTGCCACGCTTGGCTCTGTTCTCTCCCTAGTGGCCCAGAGGAAAGGCTATTGCTTCTCCATCCTCCATCTTGTTCACAGTCACTTTCTCTTTTCTACTTATGGCCATAACCACATTAGCTCAGGTTCTGGTCATTTCTTGCTTGGATTACTGACTAACCTCACAACTAGTTCATTTTCCACAAGGCAATCAGATTAATCTTCTTTAAGTACAGTTCTTAAAGTACATGTCACCTACTTGAGAATCATCAATGCCTCTTACTGCTTACAGAATAAAGATTAAACTCAGGATTGTCTACAGTCTCACTTGGGCCTTATTTCAAACTCTTTACCCACATATGCAACTGCCCGGAGTATTCTGGACTCTAAGCCTTTGCTCATGTTTTCCTCTGTTCCTAGAATAGCCTGCCTTCATCTCTGTCTACTCAGATTCTACCTATTCGTCACTGCTGAGAAAATGGTTTTCAAACAATCTTCCACAGAAGACTAGGGTTCTAAGGAAGCCATTTAGAGGTTCTGAAAATATCTGATTTAAACTTCTTCTAAATTATTAGAAATTATGTTAAAAAAACAATGCGCAAACTCAAACGTTAACATATTAGAGATCACCAATACACTGACATGTGCTTCCAGGTTAATTTATTTCTGTGCAAAACTCAGAATAAAGTTTCTATTATATTTCCTATTGAAGTGAAGAGCACACTGAGATTATAAGGTAGACACATTAAAAATTGTTATCAATTTGCACCCACCTGTGTGTGACTCAAGGTGTTTTCAATAGTGTATAACCGAAACAAAATACAGAAATACATTAGCTGCTGAGGCCAATAGAACAGTCATCCATAACCTCCAATTTCAAAGTCTGGTAGCCATCAAAGTTACCTAATTGCTCTCATTACCTTATGTTATACATTTGAATTTATCAAAATAAATTTATAGTAATAAAATATTGCTTTTATTTATTCAGTAAGGTTCCACTTAAGATGTAAACTTCATTGGAGGGTGAGGCAGAAAGGGTTCTGCTGCTAAAAAAGTTTAGAAATACTAGGCTAGTTTATGCCACCCCTAAAAGTCCTTTCTAATGTCCCTAACAAGATATGCTCCCATTCACCTCTGTGGAACATCATAACACTTTATTATGCTTCTCTGGTGACACTTATTATATTCCCCTTTGATTAATTCTGATTTGTGTATATGATTTATGTTCCCTAGAAGAGTGTACACAATGTTTTCTTTACATTTTTATCCCCTTTGGTGCTCAGCCCTCAAAGGGACTCAATAAAAGTGGATGACCAACTGAGAAAGCAAACCAACCCTGAGCCCTTACCTCGCTTTGCTCCTTGTCTGCATGCACTTCCTTCAGTTGCCCAAGGAGCTTCTCCTGTTCCCGAGTCAGGGCCTTCACTGTGTCTCTAACCCTGTGAGTAGGGGGTTGGAATGTCAGATAACCAACTGGTCACCAGAGAAGGAATGAAAGACTTGGACTTCTGTCTTGAGCTCTTTTACTGGTGCTCCTCTAGGCCCAGACCCCTACTTCTCTTTGGGATGCTCAAATCCCCAAACCAAGACAATCCTATTCTAAGCCCCAAGTACCTGAGATTCCTGGTCCTAGAGCACAATCTAAAAATGGTTTTTCCTTTCTCTTTATGTATCACTTTAAGGGATGTTCTGTTGATGGCTCCCTGGCTGTTTTCATTCGGTCAAGAGACCAGAATCCAGACTCCTCTAGACAAGGGGCAGTCATTGTTGATTATAAACTTTTGGTCTAGGTTAGAAGTTAGCAGACTTTTTCTGTAAAAGGCCTAATAGTATTTTTTTTGCAGATCCTGTGGTTTCTGTGGTAACTACTCAACTATGCCATTGCAGTGTGGAAGCAGCCATAGTCAATAAGTAAATGAACAAGCATGGCTGTTTCAATAAAACTTTATTTGTAACACTGAAATTTGAATTTCACATTTTTTTCCAATGTCAAGAATACTATTTCAATTTTCAACCACTAAAAGTGACCAAAACCATCTTTATCTCATAGGCTATATAAAAACTGGTAGCAGGTGAGATTTGGCACATGGACCATAGCTTCCTGACCCCTGGTCTAGACAGTCTCTAATATTTTCCAGGTGCTCAGTCTGATCCCTGTTTTTCTGTTCCATGATTTAGAACCTAGACATTTAGTATCTCCCTAGGGCAAGGCTAATGTATCCTGGACTGAAAAAGACTTAGGATCAACTCACTTTTTACTCTGGGCCTTGGACAGAATGCCTTTCCTTTAAAGTTTATTAATTATGTCATCTGATGAAAGAAAGAACTAGGGTGTTTCTCCTGGTGAAAATTTGAAGAACAGGCAGGAGAGGTGGTCAATGTTTGTGCTATTTGTTGTCTGGTAGAAGAAAGAAATTTATTCCATGTGGCTCCAGAGATCTGAACCAGGACCAATGGGTGAAAGTTATAGGATGGTAACGTCTGGTTCAATACAAGAGATATAAAAATGACAGCAGTTCGATATTGAAAGAGGCTGACTCCTAAGGTAGTGATCTTCTCTTACATGCCCTCTTAAATACCTTATATTCCTCCCAGTGCCAAGATTCTATGAGTTATACCTTTTTTCAGTGGAGAGATTCCATAATATTCATGGATCACCAGTTCTAACATTCCCTAATAGTGAGAACAGAATCTGATCTTCTTCTTTGCTGTGGTAGAACCTGAAATCCATCCTCTCTTATCTTGCGTTGACTGTCCTACCCATTCTCTTTTTCCAAATCCTCTGTTCCTAGCTCCTGCCTAGCCTTTGCTGCACAATAAATGGTAACTACAATTCCTCTGAAGGTGAGGAATACAGAATAGGCTAGGAAGATGGAAGACAGCTAGGCAGAAAAAGACATCCCCAGTAACTGGATTACCCTGAGCGAAGTGGATGTGAGAAAGAGAAACCATGTGAGACAGAGCATAGGCTTGCCTGCCTGAAACAGAAGGCTGGAGTTCCAGGGTCATAGGAAATGACAGGAAATAATGGGAATAGAGGAGGTTCCCTCACCTGTCCAGTTCCACCTCCTTGGTCAGCACTTTCTCACTGATGGTCTGGATGTCATCTTCCAGTTCCAGGATGCGTGCCACATGGTCTCCCTGTTGTCGGCTCAGGACATCCCTCTCTTCTGTGAGCTCCCCGTGGGACCGGGAAAGCCCCTGGAGTTAAGGTTCCCCCAGAAGAACAGAGAAGTTGAGGCTCATCTCAAAGAGTGGAGCGTACCAGAGTTTGACTGTCCCCATATCCCTACCCAGTCATCTTCTTTGAAAAAGAAACTGTAAGGGAACATTCCCTTACCAGTGAACACAGTAAGCCACTTCCACCCTACCTTGGCATTCCTATGTTCAAAGAGCTGAGTCTAATTACAAATTTGGGATGTGTCTCCTGTCATAGCACGTTTAATCCCATTTGTTACCCCTTAAACCTATTTCTTTGATGCCAGAAATAGCCCACTAACGTCTCCCTTTTACCCTCTTCACTGGGTTCAGATTTTGGACCCTGTGTGAGCAGCCAGGCCCATCCCCCACCTGGCCCAACTCCCACCTTGTACTGCTCCATCAGCTCTGCGTGCTCCTGCTTGGCGGTTACAAGAGTCATCTCGAGCTCCTGTACTCGGCTCCTCAGCTCTGTGATCTGCCCCTCCAGCTGTAGCTTGAGCTGCATCAGGTCATTTCTCTCTTGCTGGCTCTCATCCAGCTGGTTCTACAGGAGGCAGGATGAGAAGGGGGGTGTGCTTGGGAAGCACCCATTCCGAGGTCCCTTCCCAGTCACTCTGCAGATGCATTTCAGGGTTGGGAGGGGGGTTTACATTAGTACAGGCTACAAAGAGGCGAGTAAGGGAAGGCTTGGTGTGCTACTGAAGTCTGCCCGCCACCGAGCAGACACACCAGCTCCCATCACTCTTAACTGCCCACCCCATCTTACCTCTTCCCACACAATGCTTGGTCCCTGCTTTTGCTCGGTAATTACAGGAACCCCTCATCTGGCAGACATTGAGCTCTTTCTCAATCCATACAGACAAAAGGGATGGCTCCCTTAATTCACTCTATCTGTTCTGGAGTCAGACAGATGTGGGTTTAAATCTCCAATATAATTTTTATTAGCTATGTGACTCTGAACAGGTGACTTAACTTCTCTGAGTCTCTGTGTCCTCATCTGTAAAGTGATCCCTTAGCCTGGGCTGTTGTAAGATAATTGTAATGAGAATAATAAAGGTAAAAACAGAACATAGGGCAGGAGCTCATATACCTCTTGACTCATAGAAGATATAAACATCTTCCGATTCTTGTGTTGATTCCATGTGTATAGAGGGTTCTAGAGGGTAGGAGTTTGTCTAAATCACAGACAAGCCACTAATTCTTTACCCTTCTGAGCCTTCCTCAGGCCTGTCCTCTTGTCTGGGATGTGCTCCCCACCTAGCCCTGGCCCTCACTGTCCTCCAGGAAGTCTTCCTTGCTAACATCTATCTCCACTCCAGAATTCTTCTCGATTTGGCCAAATAGAAAAATAATATAAGCCACATATGTAATTTAAAATTTCCTAGTAGACACTTGAATAAAGTACTAACAAGAAACAGGTGGGCCGGCCGAGTGGCGCGATGGTTAAGAACTCNTCCCTTTCGTTCCCTCCCCTTCCCTCCCCTTTCCTTTCCCCTTCCCAATCCTCACCCAGCCCACCTAGCCCCAGTTTTCTGAGTTCTTTCAGAAAACTCTTCATTTCCTGAGACCCTTGGGGTTGATTCCTGCCTGGGAGGAGGGGGTGGGATGAGTAGAGGTCTGGGTGGAGGGAGGGTGGTCCTGGCTCTGGTGAGGCACCTGGTCTAGCTCTGGACCAATCGATGCTTTGGCCGCCACCTTGTGGCAGATGCTGAGAACTGCAGGGTTGGGGTCCGAGGGCTGAGCGCCTAGCCGGACCTCTTGGAACGGGAGAGGGGGATTGCCTGCATAGGTGTTCACTACGAGGGTAGTGGGCCTCAGAATTCCTAATTGACATTGGAGGTTTTCTCAGGGAGCTTTTGAATTCCTAATTGACAGGGGAGTGGAAATCTGGAAAGAAAGCCAAGTAGCGAGGACACTTCTAGATGGAGAAAGGAAATTGAAACTCCATCCTAAAGTCTCAAACCTACTATTCAAATTCTCTTCCCAAAAGAGCACTAAAAGGGAAACAGCCTGAAACTAAAGCAGGAGTTGAGGTCTGACTTGCAGAAGAACTTCCCAATAGATTCCAAAGAATTTGATGCCATTGCTTCTGACAGTTGCACAGCTTTCTTAAAGGCCCCGACCCCATACCCAATGACTTACCCCACCTTCTCCAGATTCCCTGATCTCATCAGGCTCAGCTCACTGGGCCTATTCAGAAAAGCCCAGGTTCCTTAGCCTGTATTGTTCCTATGACCAAGATGCTAATCCGGGAAGTCCCTTTTGTGGTCTAACTCCAGCTCTTCCTGTAGCACTGGAAATGAAAAGGATCACCTTACAGTTAGCAGAGCTGCAGAAGGGAAGGTGACCAGAGGAAGGAACCTGTGAGAAAAGTTCTGAGGGAGGGCAGTTCTGCCTCAGTTTCTCCTCTCATCTTCCTCTCTGCTGCCCCATTGGATCCTTGGAGATGAAGGTGATGGAATAGAGTGGTTCATTTCACTGGGGGATTCTCTTTGCTTGGAATTCAGGATTCACAGGTGTTGGGGGCAAGGGGAACCTCTGAGTTCCAATCATGGCCCTTGTTATTCTCTTCTGTACAGTGGATTTGTGGGGAGGGAAATATGGGGGGTGTTTGTCTCCATCAGCCTGAGTCCTTCTGGTCTCACTTTTGAAGCTTTTTTCTTTTCCTGCACCCAAATCCCAGTTCCTCAGAAGCTCTCCCAGTGATATCTCCTCTTCCACTCCACGCCCCTCCCCAGTCCAGCCGACTTCCTTGGAGGGCTGAGAGTCATTGAATCCCGCCATTTTCCCTCTGCTTCCCCTGGCACTGCCTGAAGATCTTGGCCAAGAGCCTGGCTCTGCAGGCTCGGGGTGGGGGCTGTGCCCCGGCACCCTCCCTCTGAGGTGCCGTTCCTCCCCTGCCTCATTTGCTGCCACTGACCTTACTGAGTTAAATTAAAAAGCAATGTTCTGTGTGCAGCTCCAGCCCCATGGAGCTTGACTCTGGGAAGACGAAGACAATTACCAGCTCCTCCCTCTCCCTCTCGTCTGGCTGCCTTATAATTTTTTCCCCCGCTGCCTGGTATGCAACATTTATGTTTTTAATAACACCAGAATGGTTTTGACCTTGGGAATTCATAGCAGAATGGGCACCGTGAGAGGCCCCAATGTGATTGGCGTTTGTCTCAGTCCTTTGCAGGGAGGAGGCTGTGTCTGGTACCTCCTCGATACTGGGGAAGGTGTGGGGGTGCTGTACCCAGAAGCTCTAGGGGGGAATCTTAAAAGCCAGAGTGGACAAGGAGGCAGATGGGAAGAGGGAAAGAAAAGGGAAGGGTTTTGTCTTTTCAGATTTCCCCAAGGATGAAAGATGGAATAAGATGTTTGAGAAGTTGAGATGTTTTTCTCCTCCTGTTGTATAAGGAAGGATTCCTGGATGGGGAATAGCATGGAGTACGTGTGTGGGGCTATTCAGAAGCGGTGCTATGTGGCACACATGTATATGTATGTACACACAGCCCATCAGCCCACAAGTTTGCACATGTGCCCCCCCCACCCCAATTGGCTCTATCCCTCCTCAGTGACTCTCACCTCTGTCAGCTCTTTAGCTCCAAGAGAAGTGAGGGCTAGAGAAGACTGGGGTCATACTCAAAGCAGAATTTCTCAGCTGAGGGTAAAGGGAACAAAACAGAACCCTCTTCGGGCTTGCAGTTAGGTTTTCTTCCCCCTTCTTCCTACCTTTCCTTCTCTCTCTTTTCCGTGCTCACCTCCCTAGGTGACTCAGCTTTTGAGCTTAAAGGAGGGCCAATGGTGGTAAGGAGGATAAGGAGGACCTGGAGGAGGAATAGGCAGGCCAGCAGAGGGATGGAGAGAGGCAAGGAGCAGTGAAGGGCCTGGGAGAGAGGGCCCCTGGGCAGCTCCTCTCCTCCATCTGTACAGGACTGTGGTAGGAGGGATTAAGGTTAGAACTGGGAAGGTGCTTCTCTGTCTGCAGCTTTGAGGAGCCTCCGGAAATACAGTGAAAAATACAAATTATAAATGAAGAAAAGTTCATCTTACAGTTTAGGAAGTAGGAAGAGAGGGGCAGAGGTTGTGGGACTCTGAGGGGCAGATGAGTGTATGTGCCTAAAGATGAGGGGTCATCTCTGTGCTCTGTGGTTTACAGTCCTATATGTGCCAATAGTATATGTAAACATGGGGAAGGGTGTAGCTTTGACATTGATTTTTTAAAACCAAGGGTGTGAGCTGACTTTCCACTGGGGCCTGTAAAGTATGCTTTTCTTTCAGGTGCATCAGGCAGCACAATGGGAAGAGCTCTATATTGAGAATCGAGAAAACTTGGGTTCTAGTTCCGGCTCTAGGTATCAGCCGGGATCCTATGAAATATCACCTCTTTCTTTGAGCTTGGGTGTTGTTTGCTGTGTAACGGTGAAGGAAAAGCCACAGGGTCCTTCTGTGCCAGCAGCCCCAGTGCTGGGGGACCAGAAATGGAAGGGGGGTTGGCGTGAGTGAAGGTATTTAAGGATCCTGAGAGCCTGAGAAGGGATGCCAGTGGAGAGGGCTGCAAGAGGGATTTCTTGAATTCGGAAACTCATGGGTTCTTGCTGGAGCAAGACTCCTCCAGCCTGGGCAGCACAGCCCCATCTCAGACAGCACCCAGGGCCGAGGTCTGGCTCTGCAGAGAGCACCGTTCTCTGCCGCCCTCTTGTGGCCACCGAATCCACCTCAGGTCGTTGCTGAGAAGGTTCGGCTCAAGTTCACAGAGCTGCATCCCTCGCCCCCTGGTGGAAATTTGGTATATTACAAGAAGTGATCTTTAGTTGTCGAAGAGCATCTTTTTTCCAACCATTTCCCTAGTTTCTGGAGGCGCACCACCTCCTTAAGGCTAGGAAGGGCTTCCTGAGATTTAACCCTCTTTACCATTGCCTCAAGTTTTAAGCTCTGCTTTTGAGGATGTACGGTGGAGACAAGGGGCTGAAACCAAGATATTGAGCAGAGAGGGCAATTTCTCTTCTTCCTCCTTGGGTTCCATCTACAACCCCAGCTTCCTAGGGTCGCCGAGAGTTTTCAAAGACGACAGGGTCTAGTGACACTCCTGGAGAAAATGCTTCTGAATCAGACCCGGCATTACATGTGTTCCACGAATTTGCACCTGAGCTCAGTCCGTCAGTGTCAGCAGGGAAATGGATTGGCAGGAGCCAGGAGGCAAGAGACAGGGATGATGGAGGGAGATGGCATATATGACAGATGCTGACAGGACTCGTTATTTGCTAGCTTTGGAATCCCCTCCCACCCACCAGGCTGCCCTTGGCCCTCCCTTTCTAGTACTCAATGCTTATAAGTGACTGACTGTCTTTGGGAAGAAACCCAGTGGGCCAAAGCTGCACTCAGGTGGGCAAGGGAGGGAGAGGAGGAGGGAAGGACACCAGGTAGATGATAGAGGAGGAGTGGGTGGAATGACTGGGATTTGGAGCTGGGGTGCAATGTTCACTGGGGTGCTTGGAAGGCTTGGCAGGGGAAACTGTGGCGGGGGGTGGGGCAGATACTGCATTGCTGGGNCGGGAGTCGGATGGAGCTGGCCAAGTAGGAGATCAAGTTTCCCGAGGTGTGCGCACCTGGGGGTCTGAGGCTGAAGAAGACTGGGTTTCGGTTTCAGCGACTGCAGGACTGGGGGAGGGTGTTGGGGAGACGCTCACCACAGGGGCTGGGAGAGGGAAGGGGGATCACTTTCCATGGGTGGACACATTGTTAATGGAGGCTTTCCCTGTCTTTTAATCCTCACAGAATTATTGGGTAAATTTTATGAATGCCACTGTACAGGTGATGTAATTGAGGCTCAGAGAGGTTACATAAGGTGCCCAAGTTTACACAGCTTATTAAGAGGCAAAGGCAGGATGTGAACTAAGGTCCTTGACGCCTGAGCTCTCGCTCTCTCCACCATATCACTGGGCAGAGGGTCTTACACTTTTATGTGTCTGCTTAGCGTCAGGCACAGAAGGGAGGTGCAGGTGAGGGGTGTCAGCATAAAGGTTCTCAAAAATGTTTGTTGTATTAATTATCTTTGCAGGTTCCACTTCCGTGGTGTCAGCAGAGTCCCAGGGACTGGTGGCAGGAAGGGTTTCAATTTGGGCCAGGAATAGCAGAGGAGTTTCAATTTGGGCCAGGAAACTGGAAAGAGATTTCCTGTGGGTTTCCATGGTTCCCTTTGGACATTCTAGAGCTCTAGCATCTAGAGGACTGGGCTCTTGATCCTTAGTCAGAAGAAAGGAATAAAGATGCATGTATATTTGTATACAAGTGTGTTTGATGAGTGTATGAGTTTGTGTAAGTGTGTGTGTATGCCTCTTTAGAAATGTATGTGTTTATGAGTATGTGTCTTTGTGTTGCATACATGTGAGGATGTTTGTAACGTATGAGTGAGTGCATATGTGTGTGTATCTGCATGTGTTTAGGTGAATGTGTGCATATGTGTACATGTGCATGTGTGGCGTTCCAGGGAAGCCTTAAGACTCATAGCTGAAGATGTCTTTGATTTGATTTGCCCAAATCTCTAGCAGGTTCCAGGCTTTGGTATGTGGTGGGGCTGAGGTGGGAGACTAAAGAGGGAGGCTATATCTGCTTGGAGTGTGGAAGATTGCATAGCTTGAGCAGTGGGTGCCTCTGGCCTGCCAGGCACAGGGGTATCGTGTCAGGGTCTCAGGTCTGAGGCTGGGTCCTCAACCTTCACTCAGGACTTGCCCTGGAAGTGCTCATAGGCCCAGCTCTGATTGGGGATGATGATGAAGAGGTGGGGTCAGGGTGAGAGGGTGCCCAAAAAGTGGAGGGTCAGGCCTACTTTCTTCTCCTCTATTCCACCCCCCAGGTTTTGGGAATAATCTTCTAACGAGGCTGAAACTCCTTACTCTAGGCTCAACCTGTTCTGCCTTATGGTGATGGAGTCCCCAGAAGTCTTGGTGTGCAACCTTCTGACTCTGGGGGAGACCATAACCACAGTGAAAACTTCTCTCTCTAGTCAGGACTACCCAGACAGGTCCAAACCAATGTCCTTGTCTCTTGAAGGCCTCTGGTATGACCATGTATGCATTCTTATTGAACCTCACACACGCTGAGGCTTTCAGACCCTTTGTGCTGGGAAGTTCTTCCAGAGTCTAACCTCGAATCCTCTTGTTGTACCTTGCGCTCATAAGCCCAGCTTGAGTTTGTGAAATTGGAACCTAGCAACCCCCCTTATGAAAATAGTTTCTTCTGGATAGGGGCATGGTCTGGAATATAGGGACACTGAGAGGATGTGGGGCTAAGACCTGGTGGGTCACAGATGGGCTGGACCATTCTTGGGGAAGAGACAATGATCAACAGGACAATTTCAGAGAAGGGAGTTTAGAGACCATCAGTTTCAACCTTCTTATTTTACAGACAGGAGCCAGAGGCCTCAGAGGGGGGGTCTCGCTCAGTGTCCTTTGCTACGTTGTAGCTTCCTCTGGAAAACCCAACACCCCCCCCCCCCGACTCCTGGTCCAAGAGTCTTTCTTGTACCGCATTTGGAGGACCCTAGACTCTGTTCCTATTCTCTTGGCTTTATGGGGGTGGCAAGAGAGGGAAGAATACTTCAGCTAGACTGGGGTGCTTCCACCTTCCTCTTGCTTATGCTTATAGTGACTCCAGCTGGGCTTCAAGACCTTTCACCCTGTTCCTTCAACTTCCCATTCTCCCTCCACAGGACCCTCGCTCGATCTGGCCTCTTAGGTCCATCTGGGCAGCCATGCCATTATTCAGTCCTCCCTCCCCTCTCCTAAACTCATAGTCTGTCCCCAATCTGAACCATCTATTCTCCTCCTCTCCCTGTAGACTAGCCTCTCAGTACTTTGTAATATCCCCCATACTCTCCTCCTCTGGGAAGGCTTCCTTGATTAATCCTGGTTCTGGACCCCAAACTTCCTTTTTCTAAACCACTGCCATAGTACCTGCAGACTTCTCTTTGTTTTTTCTCTTTCCTTGCTGTGTGCCTTGTCCCTGTTCACCCCTCCCCACTCCCACACCTGCATGGACTGGTACCTCTCTATGGGCAGGCCTGTGTTTCCTCCTTCCTCCCAGGACCCCTCTCCATGTGCCAAGTAGGTCAGGACTGTGGTAGAGAACTGACTGAACCCTTCCCTGTTTTCTGTGTTCTGAGAATGGCAGAGATACTGGAGTCCATTTGGGTGTCATCCTGAAGAGGGAGGTGGCAGTGTGGGCCTTTCCCTGTCTGTATCCTGGTGTTTATTCTGGGTTAGGCCTCACTCCCAGCTCCTGGTCCTCCTCCTGATTGCCTTTGGTCCGGTTAACAGGCCCCTCTAGTCTGCTGCCCTGGAGACCCTGGGATGCTGGGCCTGGTGTGGGGAGTGGCAGGCAGCCCCACTATGATTTCTCAACTTGGTCTTCACACTGCACCTGACTACCTGTTCCCATTGGGTCTCTTCAGACTAATTTTCTCTCTCAGGCTTCTCTTCCCCCTNAGTGAAGCAACGTCCTCCACAACTAGATTGAAGAACAAAACGACAGCAACTTGTCTGTTCCCCTTCCCCCAATTCCCCAGCGCTGTTCTCCTCCCTGCAATTCCCCAATTAAAAAAAAAAAAGAAACAGGTGAAATTTTAACAATATTTTATCTAACCCAGTCTATCCAAATATTATCATTTCAACATGTAATCAATATAAAAAATTATGGAGATCATATACACTTTTTTTTTTATACTAAGTCTTTAAAATCTGGTATGTATTTTACTCATCTAGTACATCTCAATTTGGACCAGTCAGTTTCAAGTGCTCAAGAGCTACGTGTGGGTAGCACCTCTGGTATTGGACACAGCAGGTCTGGGGCTCATCCTCCCCTTCCTCTGGTAGGTCCTTCCCTGGGGTGGCCTCACTCCACCCTCTGCATCTTCCTCTAGGGCCTAAGACAGGATATAGCACTTGAAGAAGGAAGGCTCAAAAAGTTCTTAGGAAGTCTTGAGCGACGTTGGTCTGTGGGTGGCTTGCTTTCCTGCCCTATATGTTTGTGACTGTCTGCGTTAGACTGAGACTTTCTTGAAGGCAAGACTTTGTGTAACTCCCACTGAGGTCTCCACTTAAAGCTAAGTGGAGGGGAGGGTGCAGTGTGAAGGCCCCTTGCAATGCTGTCCTCCCACTCTTTTGCCCAGGAGCAGCTCTGTTGCTCTGTTCTCACCTGCAGCACAGTTGCCTTGGGGACAACCAGCAAGATGTCAGAGCCTCCATCAGTCTCTTCCAGAGTCACCAGTTCATCCATGGGCCTTGGCTCTCGGAACTGGAAAGGGGGGCTCTGCCCACATACCCGGCCCTGGCGGTTTACATATCGGAACTGGTAGAGCTGGGCTCCTGGTTTGGGCAGGTAGCTGGCTGTGGGAAGAAGAATGGTTCCAGGACCCCAATATGATCCCAGGTCCCCTTGGTGTGTCTTATTACCCACTGTCTTTGGCTTTGGCCCCTTGCTCCCCGTTCCATATTGTTTTCTCTCCTCTCAACCTCCCACAAGCTATTTCTGTTCCCTGGGGTAATCTTCTCCCTCCATTCTGCCTAGTCCTCTTCTTTCTCTCTTTCTCAAACCTACTCTCTTTGATAATAATAATAATAACAATAGTAACAATAATAATACTAATAATGCTAGTTACTATTTACTGAGTTCCTACTATGTACCAAGCACTGTGCTAACAGTTTTACCTATATCATTTAAAATTCTTATATTGTCCCTGTAAGTCAGGCATCCCCTTTTACTGTTAAGATAAACACAGAGAGGTTAAGTAATTTGCCCAAGGTCAAACAGCTTGTATTAGAGCTGAGATTTGGACCCAGGTCTTTAGAGTCTCATGACCATCTTCTTCTCAATATATGATGCCACCTTTCCCTTTTCCCTAGCCTCTAGTTCCTCCTTCTTTCAGTAGGAGGCAGGATTAGCTGCCCTCTGTAGTTCCTTCCATCTCTAAGTCCCTGATTCTATGATAATTCTGTGACTCTATATCTGCTAAGCTCTGTTGGATATACTTCTTATTTTATTCATTTACACTTATTTTTCCTTGCCCTCTGTGCCTAACTTTTATGTTTCTGAGCCCATTTCCTTCTTCCAAACCTCTATCCTTTTGGCTCCTCCCTCCGGTTTTCCATCTTCCCTTGTACCTTGGAACTGGACACTGGCATGGATGAGGGAACCATCAGTTGTACTTTCGGGCACTGAAGACCACACAAACGTGTGGTAATCCCGAACACAGGCAGCCTCCACCTGTGAAAGCCCAAGATGGGAGAGGAGTACGGTGATGGAACTACCAGCTACGGGTGGTAAAACGGGCTGAGGGATTAAATGGTGGGGGTGAGGGTGGCAGACAGGATGGTGTTACAGTGGCAAGGAGGATGAGAGACAGGGAAAGTGGAGGCACACTAATGTGTCAGGAGAGAGCAAGGCTAAGATGGGGAGATGAGGTTTGCTTATACAGACAGCTTCTGTCCTCTGTGACATCTTTTTCCCTTCTCTATCAACATAAGTTTGAGAATCCAGGAACCTAATCATTCCTTTTATTCCAACCAACCCATGGCCCATAAGCCTGAGCCAAAAGAGGTACCAGGGATACCTTGAAGATGCCAATCCAGTCACTAGCACTGGGCACGGTGCCTGGGGGAAGGGTATAGTGACATTCCACCTTGGTGTTGGGGATGTAAGTCCGGGCTACATTCAGAAAGCTGACTCCACCCCGAGATGGTGCCCGGCTTAGTGATGATGATTCTTCCATCCTGTCCTTGAGATATCTGCCCTCCTATGAAACAAAGGTTAATATCCTAAAGTCTCTCTACTCCATCCCATCCCCCAACTCCATTCCCACCTACCCACAGCCCCAGCCACTACACCTGGAGATGAAGGTATATCTAGTATCCAGTCCCTTGGGGTAATAGGAACCTTTTAGATATGTCATCTTAGTCTACAGAACATAAGTCTGGCCTTCCAAGTCAGTCCTCAACCTGTCTCACTGCATCCACTCTGAGTCAGACTCTTCCTAGAGTTAAGATCTCTTTAATTTCTGCTCCCTATTCATTGCCCCACTGGTCCAGTCTCAGTATCCCAGGCTCTGCCACCTTCAGTCCCTCCTTTTCCACCTCTTTACATTCTTGAGCATTACAAATTCTTCAGTCTCTATCTCCACATCCCAGCCCTCACATCTTTTGGCTGTTGAATTCAAAACCCAACTGAGGTGTAAGGCTCCCTTATTCTGAGCATGTCTTCTTGTCCACTCTTGAACTTGTTGACCCAACTGTACACAGGAATGACTTATGACACATGAAAACATCAACTAGTCTCTGTAAGTAATGATTGAGTCTTCAGAGCTGAAATACGGCTGGGGGAGAGGCAACAGCCCATTCCTCAGGCCCCTGAGTCCTCAGTTCTCTCGCCTTCTCTGAGCTATTGACCCCCATGAATTAAAAAAAAAAAAAAACCAAACAAAAAAACTTCCACTCTTATCCAAGAGACAAAAGGAAAGGGAGGATATAAAGAAAGGCAGGTTCTGTCTTCAGCTTCATTACTCCAGGAAGTCAAGAATTCTGGAGGCGGCTGCTACAAGGGTGGAGTGAAACACTCAGCAGGAACGTGGTGGTGTGGGGAGATAGAATGTCGGGGCCCGGAGTCAGGAAAGCCCCACCCCTGGGCAAAGGACAAACTGGAAGGTGGGAAGGGGTCCTGAGAAGGAGAAATGTATATATAATGTTGAGAGAAGGAAGAGATCGTTCAAAAGAACCTAACATTCTTCTCTTCAGGTCTTGCATGGAACAGGACTAGAAACCTACTGGTTTGACTATATGTCAACCTAGCTCCAGTATTTCCCTCCCCATTTTCTCTCTGCTCCCCTTAACCTCAATTCTAAGTGCTTGAACCCCTCCAACTGTTTGGATTGGTAGATGGAAGCACACTATAGGATGAGATTGAGAGGAAGAGGTATTCCAAGCTAGGTGGGGAGAATTAATTGGAAAATATGGGGGTGGGGTGAGGAAAGATAACAATAACAATCAAGAGAACTCCTCAGCCCACGGCTGTCAGATGGCTATCGTCATCTCTCCTCTCTAGCCCACTAACCTTCATCCTGTGTCAGCCGCAGCTGACGGCATCTAATCAGCCATAGCCATCAGTCATGTGCACATCCCCAAACATCAGAAACCCACACCAGTCTGAAGTCAGGGGGGCAGGAACTTTAAAAGACAGAAACTCGGAGGAGAGGGAAAGGGTCAGCTCTACAACAAGGTGCAACTTCTACCTCCAAAACAGAGACTGAACTGAGGAAAAGAGGTTTCTTTGGGTTTTCATTTCTGAAAAAATCACTAGTTAAAACTAGTCCATGTTTTCTCCAAATACAGTTCTCTGGCTTTCTAAGGGGGGATGAATTGTCCCAAAGATCCAAGCCTGAGGAATCCCAAATACTCGCCACAAATAAAATCCTTAACAGTTGGAAACATTCCCCAGGCCCGAAAGAGAGCTCTGGGCACCTAAGGCGTATGTGTATAACCAGATTGAGATGTTCCTATTGGGGAAAGAAGGGATGTCCCATCCCCCCATTCTTTAAGGGTCTAGAGTTCCTTGACATTCTACACCGTGGAGGTTTTGTCCCTAGGGAGTCAGCGTAGTAAAGGCCTTTGGATTGGAGGGGGAAGTTTGGGGGAGTGATAAGGGGAAAGGGAAGGTTTGTGGGGGCCAGGTCTTGCATGGTACAGAATAAGCAAAGATTTCAGCCTCTCCCCAACTCCCTTAAGCGTATCAAACTTTACAGAGAAGGACTGAAAGGAGGGTCAGAACAGTGAGGGGGCACCCCCTCGATCGGGGCCCACTTGAGACCACGAACTGCCAAAACGGTGGAGGTGGCTTCTCCGGTACGGAAAGTGTTAAAACCCAAACGCTCCTGCATCCCCTTCCTACAGTCCCCTTAGCTTATCCCTTTACAGACTGGAAACTGGGGTGACTCCCCATAAGATCGCCCCCAAATTAGGCCAAGTTTCTTACCCAACAGACGGATCAGCTGTTCCCTCACCTTTCACCACCAACAAAAACAGCACTCCGACTCTGAGAGGGGAGGGAGAAGAGTGGGCGCAAGGGCTTCTGGGGTTTGTGGTTCCACCGCGCCCTTTTGCCGGCCAGGCTCCTTGGATGTGGGACTACATATCTCAGGAGGCTGTGCTCAAGGAGGGCGGAGTAAAGGGCGGTCGTGGCGGCGGTCTCACTACTGCATCCTGGGAGGCGTAGTTCTCACTTCCATGACAGCAAACGAGGGTGTGGCCATCAAAGGACTTCACGGCCCATGATTCCTTAGGAAGGGGCAGGCTGTGTTAGTGGTGACTGCTCGTTTGTAACGTGCGTGGTTGGGGGCTGGGGAGGAGTTACGGCTCTAACGCCCTCTCTGTAATACTTTACGGTGGTCCGAACGTGTTCAGATACACTCACTGGTTTTCTTTTAACAACGGCAAGCTGTGAGTTAGCTAATATGTGTTATCCACACTTTACACAGGAAAAACTAATGCCCAGAACGGTTAAGGAACCGATTTAAAGTATCAAAGCGATGAGATAGCAAAACCCCAGGTTTGCACGACTCCAAGTGCAGTGCTCTTGCCACTACATCCCCTATTTACCATTTAGGGGATTGGAAACTAATAGCTGTGCTAGCAGTTTCTTCTTGGCCTCAACCTCAGGGACAACCCCCTGTGAAAACTATGCGTTGTACACCGCTGACTGTTTTTTTCCAACTTGAGGGTTTCAGTGATAGGGGCCTGCCAATACTCATGCTCCTCGACTGGGCTCTCCTAGAGTGACCTCTAGGTTTAGGAAAAGGATTCATTGCTTGAGGTTGAGGTGGGGAGGGTGGGAGGAGATGAAGTGGAAGAATGAAGTTGAAAGGGAAGCATGGCAGAATTCAGGACCAGTCTCTACTCACAAACAAGCCACTTACAGGGGCTAGTTTGCCTCAGCCTTTTAATTGGCTTAAATGAATTAGGATAACAATACATGTTGTTGCTCTTGTTTTTATTTAGGAGAGGTGAAAGATGCACGCTCCTCCCACAGCCCAAGTTACATTAAAGCCTTGGGTATCCTGGCCGCCCCCCCCCCCCNTGCTAATTAATTAGTGCTCCTCTGGTGTTGAGGAATGAGAAGGAGCTGGGGGAGATGGTGGTGGGGGTGTCTCAAAGCCTGAGATTGCAGCTGTTCAGAACCCAGAGGTCACCTGAGGTTCTGCCGGAATGGGGGCATTCAGGCTGGTGTGCAGGGTTAGGGGTCAGAGATCTGGGAGCCCTGACTGAAGATAGGATGTGTGTGTGGTGGGGTACAGTGGCCTGGGGGCCCTTGGTGGTGGGTGTCCTGGTGTCCTGGTCTGGGCTGGGCTGGGTGGAGGTGGATGGAGGGGAGGACACTCACCTCAGCTTAGGGAGGTCTCCAGGCTCAAGGCTTGTCTTACAGCACCCTCTTTCTAAATGGTCCGAGAGGAAGGGAGTGGTATGCAGAGGAGGCATTTCGGACCCTTCCAGCCTCATTCCTGTCCCCTCTACACTCCCTCACCTCACTAGGTCAGCTTCTCACTTAGCTATTGCACACTTACTACACTCAGTATGTGCACAGAGTTCCAAAGTGCTCTCTGACTATTCTCATCTTAATAACCACTGCCTTCTCCCTGCCACCCAGGCAGATACCAAGACCCCTCTGCTCCTGGGTTGATCTTGGAACCCAGAAGCCTTCTGAAGCCTAGGATCTGGACCCTAGATATTTGAGAGAAATACTGTGGAAAACCTGAAGAGACTGGAGGAAGGGAGAAGGTTGGGAGAGAGCTCCACAATCTCCCAGGACAGTATGATCACTTATAGCAACAAGAAAGACTAAGGTGAGAGGAGAGGGAGAAGTTCCAACTAGCAGACTGCTCTCATTTTCTGAGGCAGATTCTATGCCAGATACAGGAAGGGATCAGGATGAAAAGAGACCTATAGGAGAAGCTCTCCTTTTGAGTATTGGGATTCAGCAAGTTGTGGCAAGGGGGCAGGGGAGACAAAATAGAGAAAATGGGCAGAAAAGAAGGTGGGACTGCGGCGGAGATTCTTTGGCTTCCGTGTGGAGGCGCGAGTCCCATTCCTGCACACGGTAATTGCTAAATTACCCGCCATCTGCTCGGCTCTCAGACATAAATTATCTGCGAGGAGAAAAGACGCAGAGGCTGCGCACTTTCCTTTCTCTCTCTCAAACCCGCGCTAGAAGCTAAGGGGGAGTCTTCCCACCAGCCGACGTGGAGGCAGAGGTGGTGGGACGACCAGATGGGGAATAGTCATCATTTGCCTCTGTCCTCTCCTAAGGAGGAGTGGCTTCGGGGTGACCAAGAAACCGGGCCCTCCCGAAGTCCCAGTGCTGCCAAGGGTCCCTGGGGACCTGGGGCAGGGGCCAGGTGCCCGCTCCGTGGGCGCTTTCCCTCAGGTGCTACTGAATTGCCTCGCAAGTTTTCCCCTCTTCACCCTCTTCTTCACAGCCCTCCCTCCCGCCCACCACTTTGCTTGTAGGCAGTCTCCAGCTCTCCTTAACACCTGTCCCGTCTGCCAAAAGGAAGGGCGGGCGGAGGGCAGGCAGAGGGCACGAGGAGAGAGAAAGGGGCGAGCCTCCTTCCTCTTATTCGCTCTGAACCCTGCACTTCCTCACTTTCCTGAAGAGTGGGAAAGGGGTGAAAGCAGATGTAGGAGGGATGACTTCTAACCGGGCAAAATAGGAGGAGGCAGCAGGTTGGAGAGATAGACGTAATGGGAAGTGAAGCCCACTGGGAGGTGGATTTGTCTGGGGACGTGGGCAAGAGAAGAAAGTGGTCAGGCCTGCAGAGGGGAGCAGAGCCGGAGGTGGGAAGGACCAGGGGGTCAGAGTGATGGAGTGAGGCAGGGTGGGGAGGTGGAGAGATGGAGCAGGTGGAAGAGGATGGAGTGCTAGATGGGCGAGGGTGGGAAGGTGGAAGAAACCGGATGGAGCAATGCCAGATGGAAACTCAGAGATGGTAAGCATGGTGAGTTGTTTGGAGGGAGAGCTGGAGGAGGATCAGAGTGCGAGAGCGGGGATGACAGACAATGGTTCAGAAGGCAGTCAGGCCCTGGAAGGCCGTGGCAGAGAAAGCAAGGGTATTTGTGGGTCCCTGAAGAGTCCCAGGAAGGTGGGAGCAAGAGCCCCAGAGCCACTTCCTACTCTGAGGCTGAGGCCTGACTCGGGAAGGGAGCTGAGGAGGCCACCTAAGCAACAGGGGTGGGAGGGGGGTGCAATCTCCGCTCCCTCTCTCCCCCTCCCCCCCAGCTCCAGGCACCTGCAGGGTGCGCCTGTCAGGGTGGGAGCAGCCTAGGCCGCTTCCCAGCTCTGAGCGCAGAAGCTTGTGGGGTTTCTTCCGAGCGATTGTTTAGTATTCATGGGGCGACGCAATCTCTCCCACATCTGCTTAGCACAGCAAGTCCTGTCATATAACTGTCTCCCGCACTGTCTGTCCATAAAGAATGTCTCGGAATTGGTGTAATTCAGAGAAATTAATGACGACTTTCCGCGGGACGGCTCCCTGGGGGATGATTAACACTTCATCGTCCATCTGATGCGCGGGGCCCAGCGCTCCATCGCGAACATTTGGGCCGTGGCCAGCCGCATTAAAGGTTATTACGGAAAACGCGACCTGCAAACGGGCGGGCGAGAGGCATGATGGACCAGGAGGGGCGGGGNGTATCAGGCATTTTAAGTCATCCTCATCTTTGTCTTTGATATCTGCTCAGCTGCTTCTCTCCATACCTGCTGAGCACATCAGCCTCCTGCCTCCCAAGCTCTTTGCATCCTCTAGCCTCTAAACATGGCATTTACTTCCCTCTGATCTTGCTTAATACTCTCAACCTCTATTTTCACTCTCCTTCCCATAGGTCCCTCAGCACTTGAAGGATCGGGCTATACTCTATTAACTTACATATATATATATATATATATATATATATATATATATATATAATAATTATTATTTTTTTGCCCTACCTGGATTTCTTGTCTGGTAGGTCTCTCTTTTCTTCATTCCAGAGAGCAGGGTCCTGTCTTGTCCTCCCTTTGGACCCTTTCCCTCCCCGCAGGATTGGGTTCACAGGGTGAATCCAAAGAATGAACACTGAAAGGTGCAGAGAGGCTGAGACAAAATAGGAGAGGGAGGGCTTGGGGCATAGGACAACAGGCTACGTGTCTGCCTGTGGGACTGTTACCTACAGTCTGTGTAGTCCTTGTGCAGCATGTTTGCCATGACCTGGGAAGGGAAATAGTCATCATGCTCCTGGAGCTAAGGGTTAGAGGAGAATTATTTTCTTAATGTTTAGAGAGACTGCATTTTGCCCCGTGATATGGGAGACATCATCTGGAGGTCAATCCCACATAAACAGAAATAGCAGTCAAGAGAGGGCCTTCTTGTTCCTATTTGGTGCGTGTGTGTGTGTGTGTGTGTGTGTGTGTGTACACAAGCACACAAACCTCTTCTCATTCTTTCTAGCATTTACCAACCCTAACTCTAAGAAATCCTTCCCAAAGTGTATTGTAAATTCCTTTTGCTAAAGTTAAGCTCATGTTTTAAGTGAAGGCATTTTCTGAAGTCCAGGATCTGGTTCAATGTCTTTCATAAAAGATGTGTGTATGTGGGGGAGGGGAGAGGTAAAGGGTAGCACATGGAGAAGAAATGTAATTACCTAGCTCCTGGCTTTAATTACACGTAAGCCCTGGACATTCTGAATGTTATTAAACTCCTAAGTATCCATGGGGGTGGGATGGACCTGGTGGGTTTTGCTCCCTTATCTTCTCTGCAGGGCTTCTCTGGAGGGTTCCTTCTCCACCCTTCCTCCCCTTCCCAGCCTTTGGCTACACACCATTTCTCTGGGCTACAGGTGGCGCTATCAATCAGCTCTGCCAGAAGAGAGGCTATCACCTGTCCAGTCCAGGTGTCATACTGGCTCTTTATCTTTCCCCAAATCCTTTGGTTCCTTCTTTCCAAACCCAAATGCTTCTCCTTCAACACCACTTTTTTTGATAACCCACTTAGCTATTTTGGAGGGAGGGGCTCTTTCTGTAAGGAGCCCTCTCTCCTCCTAGGTGGCTTGCTAATTACAAACAGAGAAAGCCTGGTCTGTCTGTGAGGTTAGTCTGTCCTCAGCTCCCTGGCTTGGTGGAGGGAGCCGGGGGGGATTTAAAGTGCAATTTCCTGTACCTTTTTCATTTCCTGCTGGGGGTTGTGGAGAGCAATAAGCAAGGTGGGTGGTGAAGGCCAGCATGACTGGGCAGGTGGGGGATGGGCTGGGGGAAGCATCCCCCCATACATTCTTCTGCCATCTCCCCTTTTTCGGGTCTCAAGGTGAGTTCCTTGGGGATGGGGAACTTGATACATCCGTACCTGGCACTCTTTCCAAACCCCAACCCCCCCCCCTTACCTCCCTGAGGTAAAGGAACTGAGTAGAGAGAGCTGGGTCCAATTATTAGAATAAGAAATGAAGGGACAGGAAGTAATCTTAGAAATCATTTGGATCTCCTCAGGTTACAGATGTAGAAGGACACTGAGGCCTTGGAGAGGGCATAACCTGCCCAAGGTCACATATCTAGTGGTGGGCTGGTGTGGCTGAGATTTACCTGACTCGTGACTCACTGTTCAGTGCTCTTTCTTCAGTCAGAGTGGGCTGTGGGTCAGTGATGTGTCTGTGAATGTTCGTGGGGAGTGCTGGGGAGATGGGAGTAGGCGGGGCTTGGGGAGGTATATGGCCAGCTAGGGGGTCTAGGTCCTGAAATATTAACCCCTTTGGTGGGTCTTGTAGAAGAGCACAGGGAAGTCCAGCATTGGGAAAGGCTTTCTTTGTTGGTCCAGGAAATAGACGTGTGGATAAAAAGAGAGAGAGGCACCATTACCTTAGGAAAAGATTAGCCCAACATCTCTTCTTACCCTCTCTACAGTCAGAGGTGGATGGGGTGGGGGAGGGGGCACAGTAGAGGACAAAGGAGCCAATTATTGAGTGAGTGGATTAATTGATTAATTGTCCAGAAGCTTCCAATGCTCCCCCAGCAATGACATCTCCCCCCCCCCCACCCCCGACCCCAGTCAGGCATGGCCTCGGTTGGCCCGGATTATTAATTAGGGCTTGAAGTCATTTAACGATGATTTCATTATCGACGTGCTGTCTGTCTCAGGCTCAGCCCGGTTGCCAGGGCGACTCTGATCGATTGCCTTCCCGCCTCCTTCAAGTCAGTCTGCTCTTGCCTCTCCTAGCGGCCCCCTCTGGTACTGCAGAGCTTCCCAGTCGTCAGCTCTGTGCGATCCAGCCAAGGAATTAGAGCTGTCTTGGGAGTCCTTAAGCTGGCCTGAAGCCTGGGCTGCCCAACCTTGGTCCCTGTTCCAGATATACTGATCTACCCTAGCTGTTGCCACGGCCCCAGGGATTGGGTCCTTCTTTCCCCTGGTTTCCGAAGTCTCTCTGATCTTGTCCCCTGGTGGCCATCCACTCATACCTCTTTGGGATGGGTGTAGGAAGAGGTAAATGACCTCAGCTGTTGCCCTGCAGCCTCTGAATTCAGCCCTGGGAGGCCCAAACCAACTGTGATAAGGTTCTTTTTGCTTCTAAAGCAGCGGTTCTCAACCTTCCTAATGCCGCGGCCCCTTAATACAGTTCCTCATGTTGTGGTGACCCCCAACCATAAAATTATTTTCGTTGCTATTCTATAACTGTAATTTTGCTACTGTTATGAATCGTAATGTAAATATCTTTTTGTTTTCCGATGGTCTTAGGCGACCCCTGTGAAAGGGTNTCAAGGTCCTGGGGTAAGTTAAGAGTGAGGCCAAAAACAAAACAAAACAAGAGTGAGGCCTGTTCAGGCTCCCAAGTCTCAAGTGTTCTTGGTTTTTGTCTTACACACAAAATAAAGTCTTGGAGGAAAACGCAGTCTCAGCTGGAGCTAAAAATAATAACTTGCATTTATTGGGTTCTAACAATTTGTTTAAATAAACAGAAAAGAACTTTTCTGTTTAATACAACATCCCTATATAGTAGGCCCTATTATTATCCCCTTTTTACATATGATGAAGACTGAGGCACAGATAATTAAGTGATTTACCTGGGGTCACCCAACTAGTAAGAGGTAGAAATCAGAATTTAAGCACAAGTACACCATGGTAGTCAGTAGTCTGTACACCATACTCTCACACCAAAAACTCCTGGTATGTGATATTATTAACTCTCATTATTCTAAGGAACAGTGCTGTGAATTAATCAGGGAACCAATGTTCACTGAGCATTTATACTCATATACAAGGCATGAAGTGATGTGAAACAGACTCATTCAACAAATGTGTGTGTCAGGAATTTTGCTAGGTATTCAATAAATTTTGTTGACAGAATGAACATAAAATATAGATATTTGAAGGATAGATTGGATTTGGATTGTTTGGCAGGACAAGATCTAGAAAGGATAAGCTTATTCTAGGCTGAAGGCAAAGATTCAGAAGTGGGAATGTGTAATGTTTACTAGAATCTAGAAAGCCACTTAAGAACAGCACATCAATTTTAACTTGTTTTTTATTTTTTCAAGCTCAGAATATTGGTAATGACTGCCTGAAATGTTGTGTTGAGAAGGATTGTGAAGAAAGAGTTCTGGGATTAATTAGTAATGTCTGTCATGTACTTCAGATGGAAGATGGCAGTTGTAATAGATTGACTTATAGTTTGAAATTATTTACTTCCCTGCCCATTGCCATGTGACTTGCAGTATCTCCTGTAGAAGGAAGGAGTATATGTCTCATTTCAGTGACTTTGAACTTGATCATGCTTCATATTTTGACCAATGAGATGTGAATAGATGTAATTCGTGCCATGTTTGAGCATGTGAGTTTCCATTTTCTTGTTCTTCTCAGCCACTAGAATGGGCATATTCCACAGGAGAGTTGTTCTTTCTACCTGGGTTCTGGAATCAGAAGACCCATGGAGCAGAGCTGCAGCCTGCCCACAGCCTATGTATACATAAGTCAGAAATAAACCTTTGTTTCTCTAAGCCACTGAGATTTTGGGATTGGTTGTTACTGCAGCAAAGTTGACTAATAGCCATACCTGGATAATGATACCAAGTTTGAAAGGTAAATGGTATCAACTTTGAAAGATTAACTTTGAAAGGTAAGTATAAGCTGGAGTGTGGAGAATCTTGAATGCCAGGTGAGGTAGAGCCTGCTATGTGTATGTGTTTATCAGATCTCTTCCCTTCTTTTTCTTAGACACACAGCTGGACTACATTTTTCAGTTTCCCTTTAAGTGATTTGTTCCACTTCCAGGCTTAGCCCATGAAACCTCTCAAGGGAGATCTTTCATGCTCTTTCCTTTCTGGCTTGATGCATACGACCTTAAGCACAGCGACCTTGAAGGCCAAATGTTAAAGATGGTGGGGCCACAGGTTGGAAGGAACCTGGCTCCCTTAATCACCACTTGGCAGAGAACTGCCAGCTAACCATGAACATGCGTTTTGGACTTCACTTGTCCAGTAAATCAATTTCTCTTTGTTACACCACTAAAATTTTGGGCTTTATGTTTTATAGTAGCTAGTGTTTTCTTAACCTATACATCAGGTTAAAGAGCTTGGATTTGATTCCCATCAGGAATGGGAAGTTAGTCACTGATGATTTTTTTAACAAGGGGAATAATACTGTGAAGAATGTTGGGAGTGACAGTTATAGGGATCAAAAAATACTTCTGAGTGAGGCTGAGAGATCTCAGACTGTTGGAGTTTTCAAAATACAGGCTAACTCCTGACTGGGGCTAGGGTAAGATTGACGTGATCTTTGGAAAGCCCTCTAGAGGCTGTGGAAGGAGCTGCAACAAAATGAATCCTATTTTAATCCTAGTTTCAAGTCTCTTTTCTCTTTTGGAAAAGTCCTAACTCTGGTATTTCTTCATCTAGTCCAGTGCCTGATATGTAAAAAACATTGAATAGAAGCTGGTCCTGGATCCTTAGAATGCTTTGAGGAGCTACCACTAGTTGAGTACCTACTATATGAGAGGGCTCTTTCACCTATCAAATCATCACAATAACCATGCAAGGTGCTATCGTATTTCACAGATGAAGAAGCTGAAACTCTAAGAGTAACTTACCCAAGGTCTCTCAAAACAATTTTATTCTGAAATCCGTATCTTTTCCAATATAAGATTTTTTTCTCTGAAAATCACAGTGGCTAGTATTTACTGAGTGCCTGCCGTGTGCCAGGTGCTCTGCTGGGTGCTTTACAATCAGTTATTGTAGGCTGTTACTAGTGTTTCCAAGTCGCGGACTCTGTGGGAAGTAGGTGTCATAGTCTGCTGGGGCTGCCCTCACAAAAACCATAGGCTGGGTGGCACAAACAACAGGGATTTATCTCTCACATTTCTGGAGGCTGGAAGTCTAAGGTGAAGTTGCTGGCTGACTCAGTTCCTTGACGAGGACTCTCTTCCTTCTCACTGTATCTCACGTGGAGGAGAGTGGGAAAAAACAACACCTGTGGTCTCTTCTTATAAGGGCACTAATTCTATCATGATAGCCCTAACCCCATGACGTCATCTAACCCTAATTACCTCCCAAAGGCCCGATTGCCAAATACCATCACATTGTGGTTTAGGGCTTCCACATAAGAAATTTGGGTGGACACAGACTTTCATTCCATAAGAATAGGAAAAACATTAACATAATTTTGGGGCAAAGTCTGATTCTTTCGGACTTGACTTTAGGGCCCCTGTCCTATTTTCTTTTGTTCTCTTAGTTCTTTGGCTCTAATTTCCTTGGGCTGAGTGGAAGGGTGGTTTAGAATTCTCAATAACACTTTTGCTTTATGCCATAGACCCACAAACTTACTCTAATCTCAAAGTGTTCAGATCACTTTAGTCCTTCTTTTATCAGTGCAAAGCAAGATGCAGCTCTGAGAACTCATCCCCCCATTTATTCACATTCATTCATTCATTCATGTTTGTTTATTCAAAAGATTTTAANAGTCCCTTGGTCTCGCTCTTAAACTTTACTTCTGTCTCTGACTCTTTATTCAATCTACGCCGCCCCTCAAGAGAAACCCGTTTGCCCTTGCCACGCTGGACGTGACATCTGGCATTTAACAGAAATACGGGGTCAAGTGGTCCTGTCCTTGGGGAGTTTACAGTCCTTCTCCCTGCCAACTTAATATGTAAAGTAACCTGGTGACACTCACCACAGCAGCACACATCAACAAGTGCAAATGACTAGGGCAAATTCAAAATCAGAGCCACTTAGTTCATGTGGGAAGGCTGCCTGGAGGAGGGGAGTTATTGAGTGGGATGTGGATGGAGAAACCCAACAGGGCATGGAATAGAGTAGGAAAAGAGGAAGAGTACCTCTCCTGATAGTTCTGAGGCAGGACAACCAAACCATAATCAGGGCAGAGGATAGCTTTGGAATAAAGAGTTGGATTGGAATCATCACAAAGCAGAATGGAGAGGGGCAAAATTTGAAGGCCAGGCTGGGTGATCTGAATTTGCTATTGGGGCCCATTGGCAGACACACTAAAATGCATCAGCCAGTGATATGTGCACGCACAATTGTCTGGAGAAGTGTGTACCCAATTTTGCGTGTCTTCTGTGTGTGTGTGTGTGTGTGTGTGTGTGTGTGTGTGTGGGCATGTACATCCAGGTGGCTTTGTGCCCAGGCTCCTGTCCTTCCATCTGTGTGTGTGTCTGGCACGTCACTATGAGCACGTTTATTTGTGTGTTTCTATGTGGTCATGTGTGAATGTTATCTCAATTGCTTTTTGTCTAGTTTATTTGCTACATGCAGTGGAGGGCAGCGTGTGTGTTCCTGTGTGTGTTGTGTATGTGTGTGCGTGCCCAGGTCTGCAGGACGAGTGGGGCCGGCGGGAAGCCGCTGCCCAGGCATCACCGTCTGTCTCTCTCCCTCAACTGGCTCCATCTGCCCTCGCTGAGGTCATGACAAGGAGGCAAACAGCAAAACGGCAAATCGCTTTTCCAAGAGACCAGAAACATTGTAGGCTACGCGCAGACTACTCCTGGCGTGGAGGGAGGGAGAAACTGGCATGTATAACCAGAGGGACGCACCAACATACAGACACAGGACAGAACCCTGCATGCACAGGCCCCTCCGCAGACGTGCTCCCTCGAGCAGGTGCACATACACTCTCAGACACACACAAGCCTACCAGGCACAGAAGGACACACACCCTCGCTCATGACCTCTCTCCTTCACCCCTCTTCTAAGCCCTACGGCCCTGCCTTCTATCACCCCTAAACACCTGCCAGGGTTTGGGGCGATGGGGCTGGGGGCGCACATTCGGACCTCGCCGCCAATCACTGGATGTCTAATTGCTCCTTGGGCGGTGGAACAGTGTGTGCGTGTGTGCGTGTGTGCGTGTGTGTGTGTGTGTGTGTGTGTGTGTGTGTGTGTG
>NW_017731653.1:1078866-1092735 GCF_001890085.2 Hipposideros armiger
CTGGGCCGGTGCCCGCCCCGCCGGAGTCGCCGCTCTTCCGTTTTCCACCATCCATCTGCCTTTCTCAGTGTCCTTGAGATGAAGGTCCCTCCCCACACACCAGACGGCCGGAGTGAGCGTCTGGTTTTCTTTTTCGGGTCTCTCTCGTCCTCCTGCGCGCTCCCCTCCCCTCACTCCCTCTCTCACTGCGGCGAATTCCAGCTCCCCTTCTCCGCGCTATGCCTGTAACCCTCGCTTCCTCTTTTTGCCGCAGTCTCCGTATCTCTTGCACAGGGTCTTTTCTCCCGCCCTCCCGCTTTTCACACTTTCGCCTGGTCTTTAGCTTTCCTCTCTGTGCCGCCGCCATCGCTGTCCCCTTAGCGTCGTAGACTGCTCCGCGTGGTTGCCCTTCAGCTCAGTCTATACCTGCCTGGGCCTCCCCCACCATGTGCTCCCTCGGCTCTCCCTAGCTCTGCCCGCAGCTGCCGCAGCCTCCCAGGCTCCATCCAGCTCTCTGTTTCTGGCGGGGTTCTTTATTTGACTTGCTCTTCTACGCCTAGGTTTCAGGTGTGGTCCCTGGGCTTTGCTCCCGCTCCTTGCCAACTGGGGCTCTTCTGGCCTGAGCCGGGGCTTGAGTATGCCTTCTTTCGTGAAGCTGCAGGCATTGCTTGCTGGATCGCAGTCTCTGCTAGGACATCCCTGGTTGTGGATGACAATGGTTAAGTTAAGCAGTGGGCCTTGGGCCGAGTTTGAATCCCAGCCCTGCTCTTCACCATGTAGCCTCTTAACTTGGGCTTACTCGCCTGTAAAATGTGGGAAATAATTTCAGGTACTTCAGGGGACTTGTGGGTATTAGCGCTGTGATTACCAATGTAACATACTTGGCACATGGTATGTACCCAATACATATTAGCTCTTATTATTATTTTATTATTATTAATTATTTTTCACTCGTTCTCAGTCTGCTCCCTTGTCTCCTTAGCTTGGACTTTTTTAATAAATGTTTTTTTGAGGGGAGAAGAACCAAGATATAGCCTGTAAAGGCCAAAACCAATTGAATATCAGCAATGTCATATGGCTCACCTAACAAATGCTCTAAGCTCTGAGCACAGGAAATGCCTGTGAGTGTGGACAAGGAAGGATGGGGATTGGACTGAACCACAGAACACAGGAAACCATGTGGACTGGTGCACTGGACTGAGCAAATTCAAACCCAGGGATATGGAGGCATGCTCAAAGTCCCACCTGGATTAGTCCTGCGACAGCAGCACTGCCCTCTGTAGATGCAGCCATGGGACTGTGTCCACTGGGAAGCTGCAGTGAGTCTGGGAGTCCAGCTTCCCTGAAACTCCCACCTCCAGACAGGGAGCTGGACTCAGACTAGCATCCTCCTCTTCTCTGCCTGCCTGCCTGTCTGTCTGTCTGTCTGTCTGTCTGTCTGTCTGTCTCTCTCTCTCTCTCTCACACACACACACACACACACACACACACACACACACACACACACACACACGAAGGGGCGCTGGATTCCTAAAGGCTGGATTCCTAAAGGAAAGCAGTACTGCACCGGAGATCAATTCCCTCCAGCTGCCTGTCTCCTTGACACTAAACCTTACAGGGCAAAGTGTGGGTTCAGAATTCTATCCCTGCTTGGGTTTCTTTCTCAGCTCCCTCCTCTCTCCTAGAGAGTAGAATCAGTGAAGTACACACTCTAGCTGGGTAGAGTGAGGGGAGATCCAGAGGGAGGAGTATGAGCCCTGCCCTGCCCTGAGGGAGTCCCTAGACTTGGTAAAAGGAGGCTGCTAGTCAAGACCCAGAGGCACAGTGCTGGGCACCTCCTCGGCAAATGCTTGTGAGTTGAATTAAGAGCAACTGGACCAAGCCCCATGACTCTGATGATGGGAGACTGGAAATGATCAAAGGAGAGAAGATGCAGGAAGACTTACAGGGAAGTCCAGAAGGCTTCCTAGAAGACAAGGAAAGTGGTACTCAGCAGGAGCAGTAAAACCAAGAGAGCTCTCAGTAAATGCATTATCTTGGGGTAGGGAATGTGAACCTTGGAGGCAGATAAGGAAGAAATGTGTAGGTGTGCATGTGTGTGTGTGCTGGGGCGTGTGTGTTGAGGAGGCAGAGGAATGGAGGAGGTAGGTTTGGGAGGTCAGGTTTACTGGAGGGAGTAGGCAGAGAGCTTGGGCTGAGGTGTCCTGGAGGGCCATCCCTCCAGGGGTGGGATGTGATGGGGTGGCTGTTGTGGTGGGGATGTGGGGCAGCAATGTACAATGAATGTCCCATGTTGCAGCTCCACTGTGGCTCTGGGCTGGGTGGGCAAAATGCTGGGAAGCCAGGCTGACTTCCCTGGCCTTGGTGTGTCCTCATACGGTGTGAGGATGAATGAGCCAGGATTTCATGGGCTAGTGAGCCATGGCTGGGTAGAGACAGCTGCTCAGGCTGTGAAATGTGGGGAAAAGGCCCCTGGGTGTCAGTAGACAGAAAGAGGGAGAGGGAGACTGGGATGGGGATGGGGAGCGGTAATGGGAAGACGGAAGGCTTGAGACCTTTATCCTGGCTTTTGCCTTTATTCACTCCTTTCATGGATTGAATTATGCATTTTAAAGTTTAAAATTTTTTCAATAAATTATTTGTTTTAGCCTTTCATCTTCACAGGGTAAGATATTACTTTCCCATTTCATGATGAGGCCTAGAATAACTTGCCAGAGTTCTGGACAGAACATGCTGAAAAGGGCACCAGGAGTCAGGTCCCTCTGGGGAGTAATCTCTCCCTTACACAACTAAGCCACAAGCCTGGCTGCTTTTCAGGGCAGAACCTGTATGAGTTGAGTTGGCACCAGAATGCAGTAATTTGATTCCTTGCTCTGCCATACCAGCTCTGTGGCTTGAGACAAGTTACTTAACCTCTCTGTGCCTTAGTTTCATGATCTAAAACAGCAATACAATACCTGCTTCTGTGACCTGTTNGTGTGTGTGTGTGTGTGTGTGTGTGTGTGTGTGTGTATGGGGGAGGGAAGGAGGGAGGGAGAGAGAGGGGGGAGCAGGAACATAGCAACCCTGAGCTGTATTCAAAATGCTAGTGCTGGTGCCTAACTATATTTCCACACACCCGCCCTCTGCTGTGATTGCTCTGAGCAATGGAGGTGGAGGGTGAGGGAGAGAACAGAACAAAGATGGAAATTAGAGAAAGGCTGATATAGGAAAAGAAATGGCGGAGCCCCAACAGAAATCAGAGGGAGAGAAATTGATATTGAAAAAGGGAGGAGAGAAATCAACAAGAAGACAGAGAAAGACAGGTGGAGAAAGAATTATGATGGAGGTGTGTGTGGATGAAAGACAAGGAAAGGGAGGGAGCTTCTATCTGCAGGAGGGAGAGAGGCACATGGAGGGAGAGTCGGATATTGAGACTAAGGGGAAAAGGTGTGTGTGTGTGTGTGGGGGGGGGTAAGCAGGACAGGCACCTATCTCCCCAAAGAGGCTGGCTGGTATGAAACAACCTTGTGGTGTACTGAGGAGGCAGTCAATGAGTGGATTTTTAAAGTGATCTTGCCTTTTTTGTTTTTTAAGTACAAAGAGCCTATTTTAATACATACCATCTTCTTCAAAGTAGCACTTTCATGTGCTGCTGCAGTTGCCAGGGTCATTCCTGGCATTCCTCTTTGGGAATTACTTTTACAGCCTGCAGTACAGCTCTGAGCATCCTCACCAGAGGCAAATTTTTATTCTTTAGGGTGGATCTAATTTTTGAAAACAGCCAAGCTTTCTCCAAGGCGAGGACCCAGCTGGGAAGCAGTATTTCCAGTTAAGAACAAGGTGAATGTTGGAGGACACAGTGGAGTATGTCCCCTCCTCCAAAGTGGCTCTGAGAGGTCAGTTTGAAGGAGAGGTCGGTCATACTTGCAGGATGTGACAGGAGATCTTCCTAGTGACTGCTTGAGGCTGTTTCATTTTTCTGTCTATTTGTTAAAAGCAGGTAGTAGTGTTCCCAGGAGCATTCGCAGCCTGGCACTAGAGGGGTGAAGTCTGGCTGTTGCTTGAAGCTAATTTCTATTAACATGCCCCCCCGCATTTAGCCTCTTTTCCCATTAGAGATGAGAGAAGCCCCGGTATGACCGGAAAGGCTGAATTCTCTCTGAGGGGTGCCCCGCCCGGTACNCCACCACCACCACCAAGTCTCAGCCCCTCTCCCAAGTGAGGAATCCTCCTCCTCCTTTTTTCTGGTTGCACTCCCAAAGCTCTAGTTCCTATTGTGTAAGGTTGGGCTGGTCATACTTGAAAAGAAATAACAGGTTGGTTTCACTTGTATGTCAGTTCAGGGCGACATCCCTTTGTGCTGGGGCCAGAGTTGTGGGGGAGGGAGAGGCTGTTGAGAGGCCAGGACTGGGGCAGAGATTGGCTTAGTTTTGTCTCAGGGGGTGTCCTTGTCTGTATCGATCTGGATCCCTCTTTCTGTCTCTTTCCACTCACAGATTGTGTGGCATTTTGGAGGGTGGAGTGCCTGGGCACCCAGCCTACTACTTCCCGCCCCAATCTGGCCCTGGGCACAAGCCACATGGTGCTGGCCATCAGCCTGGCCTCTTGCCCATCCATTATAGCCTCAGCTGCCAGGCTGGCACAGGTATCAAGAGGAACTTCTATGAGGCCTTGCCCTCCCCTAATTCTGTTCCTGGGCCGAAGTGGAGGAGAGTCAGATGGAGAGAGCACACTCAGGGTGGGAAACCCATGCCAATATACACTCCTTGATGGTGGAAGGTGTGTCTGTGCCTTGGGGCAGACTGCTGAGGTGCAAGGCTATTAGTCCACAGCGGAGGACCATCTTCGTGTGTGTATGAGCTGTGGGCAGTGTTGGGAGGAGACTGCAGCGGTTGCTATAGTGTAAAGGAGGACTCCCTACTAGGTCCTAGGAGACGTTTCCTCTTCTACCTCTGTGTCTGTGCAAAGCATGTGGACTTGTGCATGTTTTCTACTTGTGGGTGTATCCGCAGGTTTCGGTGTGCACAGGGCTGTAATACTGTTGGGAGGGGCCGTTAGCTATATGGGGACATTAGTACCATATACATGGACTCCTGTTGTGGAAGACATGCACTCTCATTCCTGACAGCAGTGGCCTGGTCCATGTGTCAACTGCATCTATACCTGGGCAGTGAGGGATGGTGTTGGTGAGTGGATGTCCGCTGCGATTGCTGGTCATGACTTGTCTTTACATCCATGTGAATTGTATGCTCAAATATGTGAATCCCCTGCAGAGATGTTGGGTGATGAGGGGGCGGGAAGCCTGAAAAAGATGGAGAATTTATGAGCTGCTTTTGTCGGGAGACAGTCGTAATGAAGAAAATTCAATTTTCTGCAGCTCGGAGAGTCAATATGTTAAATCTTGGAGAAGCTGTGGATTGACAGCGGAATGGCAAAGTCAATGGGACGTGTGTGGGGGGAAGCCGTCTATCTGTGTCTGCAGTGAGGCTGCCTCCTCTCTGTACCCTTGAACTGCAGCTGGGGGACAGGATGGAACCGGATACCTGAGTTCCTGGAACTGCCCCTCTTGCCCTTCCTATTCCACCTTAGTGGCCATCTTCTCTTGCCTCCTGCTAATAGGGAGAAAGCCTGCTCTTTCCCAGCCCAATCCTACCCTGCCACCTCCTCAGGAAGTCCTTCATGTAGTCTAACCAGCACTCCCTCTTGCTGCAGTTACTGATTTCAGAATGGCTGTTCATAGCCCAAAGTGATTAGTAGGAAAACTCTCTTTTCTTTCTAACTTTTCATTCCCACTTTCCCCTCAGCTACTCTATGGCTGGCCTCCTGTTTCCTAGCAAATTTCAACTTTCCCCCAACCAGTCTTTATATCCTTCCATCCTCCTGTTATAGGAAGCAGAAGCATGTATGTGTGTGTGGGTGGGGGGATGGGGTGGGNTGCGTCATGACTTTCCTGACAACCCAATAATTAGGGTAGGTATAACAGCTGCCACAGACAACCCCCAGATCTCAGTGTCTTAACAAGGTAAAGATTTATGTATTACATAGTCCAATGTGGATATTTGTGGTCAGGTAAATCAGGAATCCAGATCTGTTCATGCTGTATATCTGCTGCCTTGAATATGTGGCTTCAGGTTGCCCAGGTGTCACCCTGTCAGGAGAGATGGAGAGGAAGCATGTGGAGAAGGCACAACCACTCTTAACTTCCTCAGCCCGGAAGTAACTCATCACTTCTGCTTATATTCCATTGGTGATAACCAGTTATATGGCTTCATCTCACTGCAAGGGGCCTGGAGATCAAGTTTAGCTGTGTGCCCATGCCACTTTCTATCAACATGGGGTTGAGTCCATGTTTTAGAGTTAATAGAGCTATCTTGGGAGAAAAGATGCCTCTGGAGAGAATGATTCTAATCTGCCCACATATTCATACCTCTATTTCTTTCTCATTCATTCCACTGGAATTCATAGAGCACCAACTTTGTGAACCACTCACAGTCAAAGATCTCCTGGCTGAAGAACACATTGGAGCCCAGGCAACTAAAATGTTGGTAGGTCATCAAGCCACAGGCTGATTGATGATGCAAAAGTGATTTATATTACTTTTGCATTTATATTACTTATAAAAGTGGTTTGATACAATAGCTTATATTGTATCAAAAAGTTTGAAAAATTTTATACTATCATGAAATAAACAAAACCATGTTGTAGTCACAATTTTAGTAGTTGATTTCATGTTCTATCACCTTTCTAGCAGTTTTTTAAAAAAAATACTTTTATTTATTTTTAGAATGTATACATTTGAGAATAAGCACCAGTTGGCCAAGGTTAGGGAACTCTGATAAAGCAGGTCATGTGAGGATTGATACCTGAGATTCACCTAGCCTGGAATTGTCCCAGGCTGTTTGAGTTTGAGCAGTGATTCAAACAGATTACTGGGCCCCACCCCCAGTTTCTGATTCAGGTCTTCAGTATCCCATTTCTAACAATTTCCCAGGGAATGCTTATGCTTCTGGTCCAGAGAACCACTGAATTAGAGTACAGATCAGGCAGGAGTAAAATTTCTTAAGAGAAATGTACTACATTTTAAGATACTGTGAAGAATGTGGAGGCAGGATAAACCCTTACCATGACTGTTATATATGGAATGTACACCTGACCCAAATCCATCGCCTTTGAGTAAATCACCAAGGATACTTTGCATTAAGTTCAAAGTACAATACAAACAGGGCCTGGCTCTGTACCTGGTTACTAGGTATGTGTACAGGGGAGACTAATAAACACCACCGTACTGAGACAGGTTTGGACATGTGGCTTTAAATCTCTCTTGAGAAGAAGTGAATCTATTTACCATTATATATAATTTTCTTATTTGAAATTATGACAAGTCGGCCTACAACAAAGTTAAAATTGAAAACCAACCAAATCACCATCGAAAACAGAATTCTTATTCTTTTTTTAAAATTAGTTTATTGGGGTGACAAGTGTTAGCACAGTTACATAGATTTCAGGTGTATAATTCTGTGATACATCATCTATATATCACATTGTGTGTTCACCACACAGAGTCAGTTCTCTTTCCATCACCATATATTTGATCCCCTTTACCCTCATCTACCACCCAGAAATCTTATTCATTAATGATGTTTTGCCCACTTTCTCCAACAAATCTGGTGTCCTAAAATGAGCTACCCAGTATGAGGCACATTTTATACCAACACTGATTGGTTGCCAAGGCCACTCTGGACAAGCTCGTGTTTTCCCTCTCCCTTTCTGCTAAAAGGAGGGTAATTTCTGCTAAAAGGAAGGTAACTCATGGGTCAAGGGCAAGATGCTATGGAAGTAGAGGCTATAGATCCAGCCTAATAGAGAGTGAACAATAAGTTCTCTCTCTGTTCTGTCTGTCAGCATCAAAAAGTATTTGAGTTCAAACGATAAAGCTTGAAATTTTACACCTGAAGGAATATCAGCATCTGAGGACAGGTAGAATATCTTTCCTTGCAAAAGTCCCAGGGAAAGTCCAAGGGGAATCGGCATCTACTTGCCAGATCCAAATGTCTTCCGTCCCTGGCTTCAGCTAAGCCAGATTTCCCCAGTAAGAGACACTGCTATTCTGAACACAATTGTCCTTTATAGTAAGCCCCAATTAGAAGTCAGGGCAGCTCCTTCACAGAATTCTAAACTTTTGGACGTCTAGAAACTATTTGTTGTTTCTCTTCCAGAACTGTGCCATTGATTCTTGTTTAAATTCTGGAATGCTGGCTCTTTGTGGCTTTCCTCTGTAACTCTGTGGTCAATATCATCAGTGTCACTGTCTGCTTCCTCATCCTCTTTGTCCAAGGCTCCCCGAGTCAGGATCAAGTCAGAAGGGTCCTGCACAGGAGATAAGTTGTCTGTGGTAGTCCCCGAGTCCAAAGCTATGGAGCCCATATCTTTCGGAAGGCGTTCCAGTTGTTCTTTCTGCTGCTGGTTCTGTGCACTGGCTAGTGATCTCTTCAGACATTCATATTCAGGATGATACTCCCTTTCTTGTTGTTCTGCAGCACTGGTGACTTGCACAGAGTTCATCTAAGCCTGTACCCAGAACAGCAGACACACCCACCACCCTTAGTGAACTGTATAGCTCACCAGGTTCATTGAACGAGTCAGGTTACTGATGTATGTAGTGTCTTGATTCAAAGCATCTTGGAAAGGCTCAAAATCTTGCATCCATTCCGCTGCAAAGCTGTGATCAATGATGTCAGTTTTATTCATGACCACAATGAAAGGCAGCTTGGTTTTGTACAAGATGCTTCAGGCATAGAGCATATTGTTTTTTTGTTTTTTTTGTGTGTTTTTTTTAAGCTGAGCCATCCTGCCACCTGTTGGCAGCTCAGGGGCTGCTCCGCTTAGGCCGGGACTCGAACCGCTGTTGCTCAGAGTTCGCACTCTTGAGCGAGCTATTAACCAACTGAGCCACTCAGCCCTAGGCATAGAGCATATTGGACATGAAGGTCACTGGCTTGGAACTTCTCGATGTGTCCATTACATAAATGACAATCGTTGGAAATAAGGATGCCAGGGTCTCAGTGATGATTATCCCAGAGGCTGACCTGGTGAATATTTTAATCTGTCCAGGTGTGTCAATCAAGACATATTTAGACATGTTCCCAATAAATTTCATGACCTGTTCAAATCTAGTAGCAAAGGGATTAAGTGAGGTCACTATGCCACCATTGGGCCCAAATCTGTATTGTTTCATGACTTCTTTATACTTCACAGTGTCACGAATATCAATATTGGCAGGAAAGGGAACTTCATGCACAATTGGGTCCAGGTTGCTTACATAAGGTGGAGAGCCTTGGCGATGAGCCCCTGTATAAAGGTGGTTTTCCAGCTCCCACCATTCCCAACAACAACAGACACAATGAGGGCTGAGGACCCCACCCCACTCCCGCCCCCCCAAGGCTGAGGCTCAGTTGCAGCTGTAGATGCTGCCATCTTTCTCCTGGCTCTGCCCACTCGTACCTTTCTAGCAGTTTCAAAATACTTCTCTCTGGGAAACTGTGTGGGTGGGGATGTCCCCTATGTGTCCAGGACCTCCCCAGTGCCATGGGAATGGAGAGGGTTAACCCTGGCGCCTGGGAAAGCAATAAGAAGACAGCTCTGTCATCTTGCTGAGAACTGACACTCATCTGCTACAGAGAATGGAGCGAAAGTAGGTAGACTCAAGAGACATTTAGGAGGTGGCATGGGCAGAGTGTGGGGGGTGCAGGAGAGGGAAGCAGGACATTTTGATTTTTGAAATCATTTTGATGCCTGTGGTTATGTGACTGTAAAAAAGTTAAACTTTTAGCTTTTTTAAAAAAATTGTCACTTAAGCCACTTAATGAGTGCAACTGACTATGTTGTCCCAAACTCTAACCCAGGGACAAAGGAGAGTCATGGCTGATCACAGATTCTTGGGTTGGTGGATGGTGGTCTGTCCTTGAGATGAGAAATGGCAGAGGGGCAGGTTTGGGGGTGAAGCTGGGAAGGGGGGGAAAGTTGTTCTACTTTTGGACATACATGGTTTGAAGTACTTCTCAGTCTCCAGAAAGCCATTCCTTGTACTGTGGAGCTCAACCTTCTTGGCCATGTCTCTGCAGCTCCAAACTTGCTCTTAAAGGAGATGAAGGGNATATTTAAAGGAATTGAGTTCCACTGATTTAGGCACTAATTATTGGAGAACTGATGAAATACAAGCCAATAATTGTATCCAGAGCTTCCTATGTACAAGGAAGGGCTATAGGTACTATGAAGGGATATAAAAAGGGCACACATATTTCTTGCTCCCCCTTCTGCATTTTAAGACCTGCCGCATCTCCTCCCTGGACTTGTTGCTCCACGTGTGCCTATCTGAGAGGTGCAAGACGCTGCTTGGCAATTCTCTGTCAGGGATGCTGGGACAAACCTCCCAGGCACGTTTCTGTTCTTCACATGCTCCCCGCCCCCCCAGCAAAATACCCCCAGTCGGCCTCCCATCTCTCCTCATTCCTTTTTTCTTAGAATGCACAAGACATGTGGATACTTGGGTGAGATAGGGGGCCCTCGAGTGCTCTCCCAAAATTCCCAGCGGATGAACTGGGGCGGGGGAGGGGTAAAACACACGACCCTGAGACTGGTAGCAGGCAGGGAGGGGACCAGCATTTGGAGTCGTGGAGAATGTTCGGTGAGGAGGAAAATGCTGCAGTCGGAGCCCGCGCTGCATCCTAATCAGCGCTGCGGAGGCTGCGCCTCGCGGCAGTCAATCTTCCACACAAAGGGCCACCCGCCCCGGCCCACTCTGAGCCCTCCGCGTCGGCCCACCCCCCATAACTGCGAGCCAGTGCAAAGAGGCAGAGAAGGTGGGAGAGACAGACACACAGACAGACAGAAAGGCAGTAAATTCAAGCCAAGATCCACAGAGTGGGACCAAAAAGGCAGATGGAGACACAGAGTAAACAGAGACACTCGCAGAGTGTAAAGGGAGAGACAGACCCAGAAGTAGGAGAGAGGAAAGAGTCAGGCGCATCCTGAGAGCAGAGAAAGATTAAAGACAGGCACAAAGACAGAGAGACCCATAGGCCAGAGAGCAGAGACAGACACCGACACAGATATGAGTTGGACCCAGGCTCAGGGAGAAATGGAGAGCCAGGGACCAGAGCCAAAGACAGAGCAACCTGGGGACAAGGCTGAGAAGATACTGAGAAGTGTGCACAGACACAGTGGAAGAGAGGGATTGAGAAGCCAGAGGAGGGGAGGGGAGGGGAGGAGAAAGGAGGGGCGGAGGAGACAGTGAGAAGGGCCAGGTAGAGGTTGTAGAGGGTGGGATGGAGGCTCTGGGTAAAGGGCTATGCTGGCCTCTTAGGACCTGGGACTCAGGTGGGAGGAGAGGCTTGCGTGTGTGTGTGTGTGTGTGTGNTGGCAGGAATGGGGCGGGGACAACAATTCCCCTTTAGATGGCTTCAGTTAATGTTTTAGGGTCTTTCCTGGCCCTGAGGGTTGCTGGGGGAGCTAGTCTTTGCAGAGCTCAGCCACTCCCTCAGCCTCAAGAAAGCCTGGGGAAAAAAGGCAGGGTCCAGCTTGCCAGGCTCTCTTAGCTCTTCAGAAACTTGCCTGGTCACTCTGTCACTGGTCCCTAGTGTCACACGTGTACACTGGCCTCGGGATCGCTTTTGTATGCCTCAGTTTTTGCTTTTGTGGATTTCATGTGTATATTTGTGGGGCCTGGTAGTGGACAGTTGCTCAAAGGCCTTGACCATGACTTCTCAGCTGTCTAAATTGTTGACCCCAAAGTAATAAACAGTCTTTAGTGCCTTCTTTTGCTTATATTCTGCATGCTGCTTATTTAGCTCCCACACACAGACATCTTCTCAGTCCTTACCTCCCCTCATTCTTCTCCAGGTGATCCCTAACCACAGTCTGTCCCCAATCCTTCCTCCAGAACTTGCCTCCTTTGCTTGCCGGCCTACCTCTAGTCCTCTTTCTCCTCCGCCCCACTCCTTCCTGCACTGGTTGTGCCAGGCTGCATTAGCTCTGAAAATTTTAGGGCTGAGCTTCAGTCTGCATTTAATTGAAGCATTTTGGGAGACAGAGTAGGAGAGACAGGTAGGGTTTTCATGTGCCATGTAGCCGTCTCTGAGATCCCCCAGGTTGGCACTGGGAGAGAGTGCGGGGGCCGCTATGGCAGCAGCTTCACCCTATCAGCTTTCTGGGCACATCCACCACCGAGCAGCACCTGAGAGGGGAACGGGCTCAGCAGCGAGCGGAGTGAGATTGAAGAGGATCATAAAGAAAATATATATCCCCCTCCCCGGCCTCGCTCCCTCCTCCTGCTCTACACTTGCCTCCTTCTCTCTCTTTGTCTTGCTCCCTCCCCCTTCCTCACTGCATCCCTGTTTTCTTTGTTTCTTCTTTACCTCTTTCACCTTCATCTCTGTCAGGCAGATCTGTCTGTGGGTCTATCTGTCTGTCTGTCTGACTCCAGATATTTTTTTGCTCTGAGTTTTTCTAGAACTATATCTGCCATCAGCTCCTCTCTCTCTCTCTACCTCCCTCCTTCCTTTCCTCCCTCAGTCTCTGAGGGTCTCATACCATCATGTCTTTATGAGTTTCACCATGTGTGCCTTTTAGCCTCTCCATCCTCATCTCCTCCCATCTATCTCCTTTTGCTGCCTCCCCTGTCACTGTTCCCATCTCTTGCCCTCGCTTCCATCTCTCTTTTTTGCCTCTCTTATCTCTGTCTCTTTCAGCCTCTTCTCCTGTGTCTGGTTCACACCCCTGCTAGCCCCTTGTTGTCCCTCCTCCCACCCCTCAAGGTTTAGATACTTCATGCGAAATCACCTGGATGGGCCCCAACTGTCAGGTCCCCTATTCTGTACCCCGTCCTCCTAGAGAGATTTATGGCCTCAGCTCTGCATCCTCTGCATTCCCCCCAGCCCTGGACCAGTTCTTTTCATTACCTGGTGATTATCTGGGGGCCCTGGCATGTCTCTGGGCCTCCCACCCCCTACGCAGGCAGAGAATAGCACAGGAAGAAAGGGGAAGGGATTGCTCTCGGGACCAGATGCAAGGGCATGGAGACCCTCCCCCTGTACCCGCCCTTCTTTCCCTCAAGCAGATGCACATCTGGGAAAATCCCAGCTTGAGGCAGGGGAAGACAGCCTAGGACTGTTGGAGCAGACATAAATCAAACACCTAGATGCCCCTCCCCTACTGTGCTGTCATTACAGCCATCTTTCCAATTCCTGCCTGTCTCTTTTGCCTCTAGGAATTTTGACTCTGTAGTCTTGGCTGGGGCCACTTGTCCACTAACCAGCATAGTGCCTGGAACAAAGGTGGTATTCAATTAATGCTCCACGCCTAATGGTGACACATTAGGACAGGGTCAATGTGATTTTTATGTTTCCCTCAGTTGGAGGCTCTTTCTGAGACCTGGAGCAATTCTTTCTGTTCCAATAGCAATGCTCTGTCTTAATATAGTTAATATAGACTCTACCTCTACCCTTCTCTTCCCCTTCTTCCCACCTCCACCCCTGTAGTGTCTGCACCTAATTTAGGCTTCAGAGGAATAGTGGCACTATCAAGTAAAGGCAGTGGTACCCCTTTTCCTTGAGACCAATGGCTTCTTGGGCTGATCACTTGTCCATTCAGCCTCTGTCTCTAAGTAGACCCTTCCTTCTCCATCCCTGACAGTTCACAGTCTTGCCTGTGTTTGAAGATCAACGTTCTGGGATGCAGGAGGTACCTTCCTTTGGTCACTGTTTCAGGGCTTTGGAAGCTCTACTTTTTGAATGTCTGGAGCAGGAAGCTCTCTAGGCAGGGATTATATCTTTTTCCTCTTTATTTCCTCCAGCACAATGCATATTCAGTTAGAATATGCTGTGAGTGCTGAATGACGGTCTCAGGGAATCT